>NC_052342.1:14712088-15013282 GCF_016432855.1 Salvelinus namaycush | reverse complement strand
AGTTTTTTTTATTTGAATACATTTGAAGAAAAATCTAAAACTGTTTTCGCTTAGTCATTTGGTATTGTGTGCAGATTGCTGAGGATTTTTATTTTATTTAACCCATTTTAGAATAAGGCTGTAACATAACAAAATGTGGAAAAAGGCAAGTGGTCTGAATACTTTCCGAAGGCATTGTATATGTCCCACTATTGTTTGTGGAGACATGCTCTGATGAAGGTCGACTGACCGAAAGCTCAGCGACAATTAAAGACATTTGCATCTGACTGGAAGTATGCTGAGACTTTTTCCCTTTGGCCTCCAGCACCTTCACTAATAGATTCTGTCTTTTATCTAATACATTCTGCTAACACTTGCAACAATCTTTTTAAATACATACAGATGTTTTAGATTACTTTTTATTGGGTAAGAGTGGGAGCATTGTGGTGCAAGGGGATTTTGAGAAGCACATACAGCTATGTTTTGACTTCTTTGATCGGCGTGTAGATCAACTGTCCAGCAGAGGGCAGTAGGCTTCCATAAAGGGAACACACCACAGCCAAACCAAAAGGATCTCAGCTGGATATATATGGGTTTATAGAAAACGATAGATTATCTGTAGGCTACCCCCCAACGGAAATTATACATGATCTGTAAACACATCTGTAGTCTCGTGTGGCCAGCCTTCCAACATTATGTACAGTACCCTCATTTGGAAAGGGCACTAGTAACCCTGAGTGAACAAACAAGATCATGGTTTTTAAATATATTTTATTAGGGGGGAGTGTACAGCTGTACAGACCAATACAACTATTTTACAGTATAGGTTACAATACATATGAATGCTTAATAAATTCTACTTTTCTAACTTACCAGGGGCCTAGAACTTCAAACAAAGGGGTGCATTCACTAGGAACCAAACGGGCCAAAACAGAGGGGGACTCAGTAGCATTAACTTGTACAATAAGAAACGCTTGTTTTCGTCGCTAAATGTTTCGCTTTGGTGTACACTAATGAATACATCCCCTAAATCAATATGTACCTGCTGACTTTAAGACTTTGTCCATGCTTGCTTATGGACGGAATTACACTGAACAAAAATATAAACAACATGTGAAGTGTTGGTCCCACGTTTCATGAGCTGAAACAAAAGACCAAGACATTTCCCATACACGCAAAAAAAAGGCTTATTTCTCAAATTTTGGGCACAAATTTGTTTACATCCCTGTTAGTGATAATTTCTCCTTTGCCAATATAATCCATGCACCTGACAGGTGTGGCATATCAAGGAGCTGAGTAAACAGCATGGTCATTACACAGGTACACCTTGTGCTGGGGAAAATAAAAGACCACTCTAAAATGTGCAGATTTGTTACACTACACAATGCCACAGATGTCTCTAGTTGAGGGACTGCGCAACTGGCATGCTGACTGCAGGAACGTCAACTAGAACTGTTGCCAGAGAACTGAATGTTCATTTCTCTACAATAAGCCACTTCCAACGTCGTTTTAGAGAATTTGGCAGTATGTCCAACCGGCCTCACAACCGCAGACCTTGTGTATGGCATCTTGTGGGCTAGCTGTTTGCTGATGTCAACGTTGTGAACAGTGTGCCCCATGGTTGCGGTGGGGTTATGGTATGGGCAGGCATAAGCCAGGGACAACAAACACAACTGCCTTTTATCTATGGCAATTTGAATGCAGAGAGAAACCGTGTCGAGCCCCTGAAGCCCATTGTCGTGCTATTCATCCACAGTCATCACCTCATGTTTCAGCATGATAATTCACGGCTCCATGTCGCAAAGATCTGTACACAATTCTTGGATGCTGAAAATTTCCCAGTTCTTTCATGGCCTGCACATTCAGACATGTCAACGATTGAGCATGTTTGGGATGCTCTGAAATCACGTGTACGACAGCGTGTTCCAGGTCCCGCCAATATCCAGCAACTTTGCGCAGCCATTGAAGAGGAGTGGGACAACATTTCACAGACCACAATCAATAGCCTGATCAACTCAATGCGAAGGGGGATGTGTCACACTGCATGAGGCAAATGGTGGTCACACCAGAAACGGACTGGTTTTCTGATCCACGCACCTTTTGTTAAAGGTATCAGTGAACAACAGATGCATATCTGTATTCCCAGTTATGTTAAATTCATAGATTAGGGCCTAATTAATTTAATTTGAGTTATTCCCTTATATGAACTGTTAAACTCAGTAAAAATCGATGAAATTGTAGCATGTTGCGTTTATATTTTTGTTCAGTATATATTTAAAACAAATATGAATCCTTCACAACGACGTAAAACATTTCCACAACCAACATGTTCACAGAGCATTCAGAAAGAGTTCAGACCCCTTGACTTTTTCCACATTTTGTTACATTACAGCCTCATTCTAAAATTCATGAAGTTTTCCCCCCTCAATCTACACACAAAACCCCATAATGTCAAAGCAAATACAGGTTGACATTTTTTGCAAATAAAAAATGGAAATATCACATTTACATAAGTATTCAGACCCTTTGCTCAGTACTTTGTTGATGCACCTTTGGAAGCAATTATAGCCTCGAGTCTTAGGTATGACACAACAAGCTTGGCACACCTGTATTTGGGGAGTTTCTACTATTCTTCTCTGCAGATCCTCTCAAGCTCTGTAAGGTTGGATGGGGAGCGTCGCTGCACAGCTATTTTTAGGTATCTCCAGAGATGTTCGATCGGGTTAAAAGACATTCAGAGACTTGTACCAAAGCCACTCCTGCGTTGTCTTGGCTGTGCGCTTAGGGTTGTTGTCCTGTTGGAATGTGAACCCTCACCCCAGTCTAAGGTCCTGAGCACGTTTTCATCAAGGATCTCTGTACTTTGCTTCGTTCGTTTTTCCTTTGATCCTGACTATTCTCCCAGTCCCTGCCGCTGAAAAACATCCCCAAAGCATGATGCTGCCACAACCTTGCTTCACTGTAGGGATGGTGCCAGGTTTCCTTCAAACGTGATGCTTGGCATTCAGGCTAAAGAATTCATTCTTGGTTTCATCAGACCAGAGAAACTTGTTTCTCATGGTCAGTCCTAGGTGCCTTTTACTGAAGAGTGGCGGCTTCCGTCTGGCCACTCTACCACAAAGGCTGCAGAGATGGGAGAACCTTCCAGAAGGACAACCATCTCCAGAGGAACTCTGGAGCTCTGTCAGAGTGCCCATCGGGTTCTTGGTCTCCTCCCTGACCAAGGCTTTCTCCTCCGATTGCTCAGTTTGGCCGGGAAGCCAGCTCTAGGAAGTCTTGGTGGTTCCAAACTTCTTCCATTTAAGAATGGAGGCCACTGTGTTCTTGGGGACCTTCAATGTCACAGAAAATGTTTGGTACTCTTCTCCTTTCTCGGCTTTCTACGGACAATTCCTTCAACCTCATGGCTTGGTTTTTGCTCTGACATGCACTGTCAAATGTGGTACCTTATCGACAGGTGTGTGCCTTTCCAAATTCTGTCCAATCAATTGAATTCACCACAGGTAGACTAATATCAAGTTGTAGAAACATCAAGGATGATAAATGGAAACAGGATGCACCTGATCTCAATTGCGAGTCTCATAGCAAAGGGTCTGAATACTTATGTAAATAAGGTATTCCTCTTGTTTATTCATTTGCAAAACTTTCCAAAAACCTGTTTTCGCTTGGTCATTATGGGGTATTGTGTGTAGATTGATAGAAAATATATATATATTTTATCCAGTTTAGAATACGGCTACAATGTAACAAAATGTGAAAAAAGTCAAGGGGTCAGAATACTTTCCGAATGCACTGTATGTTTAAAGTGCAATCTGGGATTTTATTTAAAGACTCCCCCCTAGCTGTTAACCAACGAAGTGGTGATGAGGCTTGAGAAATCGAGGCTAACCACTCAAATTCATAGACGGAGCGATTGATACAAGGACCGACCATCTATGAGCTAAAAATTGCAGTTTTGAAGCTGCAGTTTGTTTACAAAGAATTGAGTAAGACAAGCTTATATTTGGGGCTCTGATGAACATATTTCTGGGTAGGGCAGTTGAAGGTCATGAGGCATTTAAGTTGTATTCTTCAAGAATCAATGGCTAGGCCTATACATCATTAACTTAAGTCCCAAAATGTTGATGAATCCCAGATTGACCCTTTAGACGTTTGGTTGACAATGGTTACGTTTATGCACGCAGCCCATATCTGATATTCTTTTGACCAATCAGCTCAGCTCTGAAAATGATCAGATGTGCAAAGAACTGATGTGATTGGTCACAATACGAATTAGTGGGGAAAATATATAACATTTGGAATGCCCGTCTAAACGCAGCCATATTGCTTTTTAGTTTAGGAAGTAAAAAAAAAAAAAAAACTTACCTGTTCACGCCCGGCCTAAAATCAAGCAGAGGTAATTTGCCATTCTCCTGTACTAAATTGAAAAAAAAACCTTGACTCATGTGTACCTAAATTCATCACGTTTAACTCTTAGTTTCATACAACCCACAACTGATCTTGATTCACATCTTTTACCTGGTTAAGTTACTGCAGGCTGTGCCAAGAACATCTCTCCAGAGATGCTCTAAGAGCGAGGGTGCTCATAACACCATCATGCCAAGTGTAATATGTTGAGAACTGGGGACATGACAATGACAATCCAACCCATGACACCTAAATAAATTGATGGGCAGTGAAGGGGTTGATTTAGATCGTTCAATTGTGATTGAGCGCTTGAAGTTCAGGGGAGACATAAGTGATAACGTTATTTCACATTGGTAGAGGACGATTCTTAATTTATCATCATCAGACACATAACCCCCTTCACATGATCACGATTCAATGATTAAAATGTAATGAGAAGCAACTGATCATCTGCCATCGAACCACTGATTGTGATAAGAATCTGCGATAAGATGTTAAGAGATCAAAAAATTAAAAAGATTATTATACAATTCAGTTTGTCCTCTGATGACACAAAAAAAAGAATGTTATCCACATTGGGGTAACTAGCTACCATAAGCAAATATTTGATAATCTACAAATTAACCAACTGGTCAATTGTTGTAGTCCATCGTAGTGGTTTTATTATGCTGTTGTACATTGTCACAACTTCAGATTGAACAAGGAAACACAAGATGGTTTGTATTTAAGTCGATATACAGTCACGATTATTTGCTAATAGTAACATCCTACTTGTAACATCCAAACGTGTTGATGCTTCCATTCATCAAATTTAAGAAATGTGACTTATCAGCAAAAGTTTATATCATGACACATTACAGTATATCAAGACAAAATATTGGAACATAAAATAAATATGCACGGCTCAAAGGCTTCTGGGAGCCAGAGACTAAAAAGGTAGCCAAAGCACAATACAAACCAAAAGAGGCCAAAACAATACAAGTGTAATAAAAGTGTTTGATGACGAGAAGTTAAGCATTACAATTCCTCCTGAGAATGAAACGCGCCACAGATCATCAGCCACAGATGAACGCTGTGCGCATCAGGATACGATGGCTGTGACGAGGACGCAAATCTTGTTGAAATAAATAAACCTGGAAAGAGGGCGAACCACACACAAGTCAACTGCCCATTACACCCGCAGCGAACACGTGTTTCATTTATAAACAATTTACATTCATCGTTCCATTCTCATCAGCAACTTGTGAGACACTTCAATCTAAATGGTCAAATTAATACTCTACATCAGTTCCTCACTTTTGCTAATACATGATTTATGTTTAGCTCAATCATTGCCTACAAACCAGCAGTGCCAACGAGAGGATTAAGAATTACGATTTTTCGCAGAGCTCTCTTACACATGCTTTTTCTCCCAGTTCAAGCATTTCAGTTAATCTGGAGGTTTAGCGAAGAGCGACTGTCAGACCATTCCTCTCAGAACTGAGGCATGAAGCCCCTCTAAAGAGCGCATCAAGTGACCTTGGACCCTCCATATAGAGGATAGGTACTACTTCACCTCCCATTAGAATGTTTGTAGCGCAGGCCTACTCTCACCTTGAGTCAAACGCCGGTGTACACTGCTTAGTAATAGCAGGCCGGTGGCAACCTGTCAGCATAGGGGTCTCTGATACGGGGCTAGTTGTACATCTCGGGCTGAGAGATGGGAGAGAGTCGGGAACGCTCGTAGGAGTAACCGTTACCGGCGGGGGGCATGGGGTGAGGAGGGGCCCTCCGAATGGGACCGAGGTCCCTGGCGTAGTACGCAGACAGGGGAGGAGGGTGGCGGAGACGCTCATATGGATCGAGGCCAGAGGTCATGAAGCGCTCCCTGACCATGGAAGAGGGGGGCGGGGGTAAGGAGCCAACACACCTCTCATCATAGGACATTATGCCGCAAAGGGCAGGGCGAGCCCTGTATTTCTCATAGTAATCCACCACGGCATAGCTCTGCCTCTCGCACTCATAAGCACGCTCTGGTTAAGGGGCTCGTGTAGGGGGGGTGGAGGGGGGACAGGATACCCGTGATGAGGGGATGGTGACGACCTCTTAGATAGCTAGGGGGTGGAGGGTCATGCCTCTCCCTTGGCCAGTATCCCCCGCTTTGAGGTGGGGGGGTAGTCTTCTTCCTCCTCCTACCTGGGACGGCTCTTTGATATCTGAACATGGATACGTTTCCCTATTAGGAAGAGAAATACCAAAGAACAAGATTAGGTGGAAGACCAGTAGTAGCCACATTTCTAAATGTGTAACCTTCTCAAAGAGCATAACCTTAAAAAAAAAATAAAAAAAATCTTACCCTGGAATTCAACCTTGTCTAATCCCTTGATGACATAGCCTCGTCGGAGTTGTCCATGTGCACAAACGCAAAGTTTTTGACAATAGCACATTCAGAGACTGTGCCATACTCCTCGAACGAAGTGCGGAGTTCATCGTTGTTGCCTTTCTCCAAGTTTGTCACGTGGAGTTTGACGGCTCCCTGGTTCTTCCCGCGACTAGCCTCGACGTTTATCGCCATGCAGCTTGTTGAGGTACAGGCTGCGGATGGCTTTGGTGGCAGACTTACGGTCATCCATGTGGACGAAAGCAAAATTCTTGACGATGGCGCATTCTGTGACGGCACCGTACTGGGAGAACAACGCCTGAATTTCATCCTTGTCTGCCTCCCGAGGGACATTCCCAATGAAGATCTTGACCATCCTTGAAGCAGTGTTGTAGAAAACCTTTGGTGAGAGGGGGGAAAGATAAATGATGTGACTGAGGCACAACCCCCCTCCCCAGGGCCACTTAACCAGACAATGTTGTTGGCCCATTTACTAAAAACCTCTAAAACTACTTAATGACTGACTGGATATGTATGTCAAACTTGACAAGATAGCTAACTAACCATATTATGAAATAGCTAACATGTACAAGTAGCAAAACTCTGACTAGCTAGCGAGCTAGTTTACATGACAAAGTGCAGTGCACTTATGTCTGGCATCAAGTCGGCTAGCCATCTAGAATGCTAGCTAACCACTTTTGCCAGAAACAGGTCGTTTTCAAACTTCGAAAACGCAGATGAGGTTATTTCAGCAACATGATAATGTCAAAGCAAACCAACTTTCATGCAACCAAAAACAAACATTCATATAAAACGCCTAGAATATTGTATATATTTTTTCTAGCTACATGCCTAACAGGCTGACTACACCGCTCGCATCGCGTGCGCAAGAGTCAATTTCAAATGTTTTAGTACAGCAGTTATTTAAAGATGTTCTCGACCAGAAATATTGAATAGTACACTTACCTCAATCGGTTAACGTTAGATACGTCACTTTCGTATAAAAAAAGGTCTACATCGCGTTATAAGAACGGAAAAACCCCGCCTGCTGAGATGCGTTATGCTAGCCGATTGGTTAGACAACCATTGTTCTTTGATTAGCCTGTGAATTGACCAATGACATTTTACGTTGTTACAGCGTTACTAACGCCGAGAGTAGGCTCGTAATACCGACCATCAGTCACATGAACAAACAGTGAATAGCTTGAAACTGCTTAGGCAAGTTGAGGTTGTTTATTAGCCTAGCTAGGTACATAATATTATGATTATGCTACTATTCGTACCAACTACTTCGAATGGCATGACTTATACTAGCTTGCTTGGTATACGTATTTTATTGAACACATATAGATACATTTTTCTTCACTTTATTATCACCATGATCTGTAGAGCTATGTGTCGCAGGCAACCAAGATTCGTTTTACTGCTTCAGGGTTTTGGCATGCTGATTACAGATGGCAGTCGATGATTGACAATAGCCCCCCTTTCCCAGAACAGTTAATTTGGCATGCAATTTCATCACAGATAAGAAGCTAGTTGGTTTAATTGATACTGCTCCTTTGTCGACTGCACTCACATGGTCATAAAGTAGCCCTATAAACCTGCCTGTTACTGAAAATCGTAAGGAAGTTGTATAGAACCTGCCAAGGTGAAAGCATAATCAGACGTTCCCTAAACATCGAGCTATAACCGGATCATGACTAGCAGCAGTTCACTGCCACTGGTGGTGCTATGTATGGTGCTGCTGGTTCTGGCTGACGTCATGATCACCCCCTGCCTGTTTGTTTTTGTCCTGGCAGTATCCTCCGATACCCGTTATAGTTTGCGCAACACTTTGTGCGCCAATAGACAACAGTTGTACTGGTTCTAGTAAACAAAGCAAGTCAACCGTTGGAGACAGCCTACTGTATAATGTAGCCTGATCTTTCGAGACGCTACGAGCAAAATAAATTATCCTACAGCCTACCCAACTTTACAGGTAAAATATAGCAAGTTTGGAAGTGAACATTCAGAATGGTTTTGTTTGAACGAATGTCATGATATGTGATTCTCATTCAAATGTTATACAAGCCTAGTATTGTTATTAGTACTTCAGAAAAACATAAGTGTGGAAGATATTTGCAGATTATATATCTAACATGTTCTTCACCTCTCTGATGAAAATAGACTTTAACTTTTATGAAAAAGCAGTCTATCCTAAGCTGTTTCCCTGTGTATACTTGAAAAAGGCTACATTCATATCACAGTGGAATTACTTTAAGTCAGTGAACGTTTTAGAGGAAATGCTGACAGGCTGAGGGTGTGGAATGATGATGCAATTCTGACACAATTCTAAGAACTAAAAATGTTAGAACAAATATCGAAAGCACCTTGAGATTTTGTACTGCTTCATGGAAATACGCTGAACATTCTTCCTATCGATTAGAGCAATATAATTAAGTGTTTTCCATTCCATCACCCTCTATCTGAGCTGTTATTCTCTGTCTAGTAATGAGACTTATTTAGTGCCAGAATAACACAAGGTAATCAATTTGAATATTCCTCTCTGTTTTTCTCTTAGACCAAGTGAACCAGAAAGTGAAAGACAACATCCCTTCAATTGCATCAGCCATCATAAGATCCACCATGGAGGTGTCTCACACCGTGGAAACAGAGGAGCTGATGACATGCCTCCAGATCCAGCTCTACCACCCCCAGCAGGCTTCCAGGGCTCTGTACCGCATGTTGCCTCTGGACACCAGACACAAGCTCCAGGCCGAGGACCCAGTGAAGCTGGGCCGGGATGCCCAGGCCTGCACCTTCGTGCTGGCCGACCCCCGTGTCTCCCGCAAGCAGCTGTCCTTGCAGGCCTACCGCACCTCCAACAGCCCGGACATGCTATTTTCTGTGCAGAACCTGAGCCAGAAGGGACGTGTGACTGTCAATGGGTTTGAGTTGGGGTTCCTGGAGAGGGCAGAGCTGCCGGGTAAGGCCTTGATCCGGTTCGGGGAATACGAGATGCTGATACGCCGTGAGAATGGAGAGGCGAAGGGGAGCTTTGAGGTGGAGTTTCGGGTGCTGGCAGTACCCCCTTCCAGAGAGATGGGCATGGTCGTGCCAAATATGGTGCCCGTCATGGACACGGGCTCAGACCTTTCAACCAATGGCATCCCACCACTCATGAGCCAAGGGCCAATGGAGATGGATGAGACAATCATGTACCAATCAGGCAGTGCGCTTCTTTCATAAAATAGTTTTACTACAATAACAGCCATATTGTTTTGATTATATTGTATTATTTTCTCTTTAACTAGAAGCAGTTTTCTTTAAAAATGCTGATGTTAAACATTCTGAAAGCTTAAATCAAAATGTTGACTGTATGTGGCGCCAAGCTATCAGTACCTCAAATGTTTTTATATTCTACCTTATAACCCACTCCTCAAGTATTATTCAGAATGTTACGTTATTTTATAAAATGTGAAACTAAAGCTTGTGAATATGACCCTTTTTCATGATACCCAAATAAGAGCAAGTATCAGAATTCAATGAAGGACGAGGTTAGGGTGGGGGAAGGATATTGTTTTGTCACCGTTTTGTAAATGTTGATTTTAATAAACTGTTTTATTTGATGATCGCGTTAAAGGCTTTGGCAAGTACAAGCAACAAATGTTACCTGTGAGGAACAAAGGCACATTCTGAAAAACTGGCTATACCTGTATATGTTTTAGTCTACCTGCATGTGAGATAAGATATGAGCCCAATTTGCTCACTTTGACCCCATCTGCCTCACCATTGTCACCTGTGATGCCTCAGATGGAGCACTAGGAGCTGTCCTCTCACAGCTGCAGAGTGGCATTGAGAGGCCCGTCGCCTTCGCCTCAAGAGCCCTAAGCCCCACTAAACAACGGTACTCTGTGGGTGAACGAGAAGCACTGGCCTGTGTCTGGACGTGCGAAATGTGGCACCTCTACTTATATGGCCGGCTGTTCACGTTTCGAACCAACCACCAGTCCCTCACTACGCTACTGTCGGCATTCAGAACTGGCCACAAGCCACTTCAGGTTTAACAGATGGGCCGACTGCCTCAGACAGTATGACTATCAGCTGAAGTTCACTCCGGGGAGGGATAACGTGGTGGCAGACCTCTCACGCTCCTCCGATCGTCTTGCCAGACAACAACGAAACAGAGCTCGTACAAATACTTTACGCTCCCCTTCAGTCAGCTGTCTCACTGGAGGAGCTGAAGCAAGCGTCGTAACAGGATCCCACACTTTAACAGGATCAACCTGTAAGAGAGCATGTTTCACTTATCGCCAATATAGTGGAGACCACGGTGCTCTTGGAAACTTTCAACACTAGAAATTGTTTTATACCCTTCCCCAGAAATATCTTGTAGATCTACGGACAATTCCTTGGACACCTTGGTATAGTTTCTGCTCAGATCTTCACTGTCAACTGTGGGACCTTATATAGACAGGTGTTTCTTTGTAAATTATGTCAAACAATTGTAATGGCCACAGGTGAACTCCAATCACGATGTAACGATATCTCAAGGATGATCAAAGGATGTTTTCTCTCTGTCATTATGGGCCATTGTGTGTAGATGGATGAGAAAAAAAATATATTTAATCCATTTTGAATTCAGGCTGTAACACAACAAAATATGGAATATGTCAAGGTGTGTGACTCCTTCCTGAAGGCACTGTATATAGTGTACATTTTCTTCATTTTTTGGGCACTTTCCCAGTGTATTGCTCTCTTTTTGAGAGTAAGGGTTCCTTACACTAACACTTGTTTTTCTACAAGAACAAAACTAGAAAATGATTTAATATTTTCTGTTCCATCTGATATATCATCTAGTGGCCCTATCAGGTACTTTAGATTACCACAGGTGTCTGTCATTATCTCTGGCTCACTGTGTGTACTTATCTGTCCCACTATTGTTTGGGAGATATGCGCTGATGAAGGTCGACTGACCGAAAGCTAAGCCACAACTAAAGGAATTTGCATCTGACTGGAAGTATGCTGAGACTTTTTCCTGTTTCTTCAGTTTTTCCCTTTGGCCTCCAGCACCTTCACTAATACTTTCTGGCTATTATCTAATACATTCTGCTAACATTTTTTATAATCTTTTGAAATACACATATTTTAGATTACTTTTTATTGGGCAAGGGTGGGATCATTGTGGTGGTTTTGAGAAGCACATACCATCCTGTGCCACAGTGCCTTTAGAATGTATTCACACCCCTTGGCTTTTTCCACATTTTGTTTTTAGTGCCTGAATTTAAAATGGAATAAAATGTAGATGTTGTCACTGGCCTGCACAGTTCCCCATAATGTCAGTTGATTTAGTTTTTTTTTTTTTTATGTTTACAAATTCATTAAAAATGAAAAGCTGAAATGTCTTGAGTCAATAAGTATTTAACCCCATTGTTATCGCAAGCAAATAAGTTCAGGAGTATAAAATGTGCTTAACAAGTCACAATAAGTTGTATGGACTCCTAATAATAGTGTTTAACATGAATTTTGAATGACTACCTCATCTCTGTACCGCACACATAACATTATCTGTAAGGTCCGTAAGTCGAGCAGTGAATTTCAAACAGATTCAACCAAAGACCAGGAAGGTTTTCAAATGTCTCGCAAAGAGCACCTATTGGTAGATGGGTAAAAATTAAAAAAGCAGATAATGAATGTCCCTTTGAGCATGGTGGAGTTATTAATTAAATTTTGGACGGTGTATCAATACACCCAGTCACTACAAAGATACAGGCATCCTTCCTAACTCAGTTGCCAGAAAGGAAGGAAACCTATCAGGGATTTCACCATGAGGCCAATGGTGACTTTAAAACAGTTGATGGATCAACATTGTAGCTACTCCATAATAATAACCTAATTGACAGAGTGAAAAGGGAGCCTGTACAGAATAAAAAGTATTCCAAAACGTGCATTAGTGAAGTAACACAGCAAAAAAATGTGCCAAATCAATTAACTTTATATCCTAAATAGTCGTGTTTGGGGCAAATCCAATACAACACATTACTGAGTACCACTCTCCATATTTGAGCATAGTGGTGGCTGCATCATGTTATGGGTATGCTTGTAATTGTCAAGGACTGGGGAGTTTTTCCAGGATGAAAAGGAACAGAAGCTAAGCACAGGCAAAATCCTAGGAGAAAACCTGGTTTAGTCTGCTTTCAACCAGACACTGGGAGATTAATTAACCTTTCAGCAGGACAGTAACCTAAAACAAGGCCAAATTTACACTGGGGTGGCCGAGTTACAATTGTGACCTACATCTGCTTGAAAATCTATGGCAAGACCTGAAAATGGTTGTCTAGCAATGATCAACATCCAAATTGACAGAGCTTGAAGAATTTTGAAAATAATAATGGGTAAATGTTGCAAAATCCAGGTGTGGAAAGTTCTTAGACTTACCCAGAAAGTTTCACAGCAGTTATCACTGCCAAATGTGATTTTAACATGTATAGATAAGTATTCAACCCTCAGACTAATCAAGATATTAGGGTTTTCGTTTTCAAATGTTAAAATAATTTGTCCAAGTGGAAGAAAATTGTAAGTAGATTGATGAAAAATGTAATTAATTTCAATCCCAATTTGTAACATCAAAAAGAGGAAAAAGTAAAGGGGTGTGAATAATTTAAGGCACTGTATGCCTAGACTTCTTTGATCTGTATGTACACACCAACTACCCAGCATAGGGCATTAGGCGTCCACAAAAGGAACAGCCACACCCAAATGACCTCATCACCAGTCATATGATGGCTATATGTGGGTTTATAGAAAGAGTTAAATCTACCCCCCCCCCCCCAAAACAGAATTTATACGTGATCTGTAGTCTTAGGTGCACGGCCGGCTCCAGGCATAATCAGTCACTTAGGGGCCCCAGCAGCTAGGAACTGTCAGGGTCTCAATTTACTTATGAGCGTTAGAATACACAAGGTGTAAATTCAAACAGTTTTGTGCATCAGTCACTCAATTAGCCATGTCTGCTAACAATTAATCTAGCTAGTGATATTCACGGCCAAAATACTGATCGGGCACATGCCCAGGGGTCCTGACCTCCAGGGGGCCCCTCGTTGATTGTATTAGTTGCTCTCACTCAGATATCAACATTGCAAAATGTGTAGAACTGCAGAAAACTCCTTAAAACGAACATTTTCTCTATACCCCATGCCAAAATGTGTAGTATAGCAGGAAATTAACTTTGTATGTTTTTAATCTCCACCCCAAAGAAAGATGGCCACTAGGTGCCCCCCCCAACCAAATCTCAGTTACAACGCCCAAAAGCCTAGAACAAACAAGTTCAGTTTGAAATATTTTATTAGGAAATGACACAAAGACATTCGGGGGACTCTTATAAAACCAAGTATTTCAGTAGTACAGCTATACAAACCAATACAACCATTTACAGTATGGGTTACAATACATATGAATGCTTAATGAATTCTACTTTTCTAACTTACCAGTGGCCTAGACCTTCAAACAGGGGTGCATTCACTAGGAACCAAACAGCCAAAACAGAGGGGGACTGCATTAACTTGTCCATTTAGAAAATGCTTGTTTTCACAGCAAAATGTTTTGCTTGTGCACA
Source organism: Salvelinus namaycush (assembly GCF_016432855.1). NCBI lineage: Eukaryota > Metazoa > Chordata > Actinopteri > Salmoniformes > Salmonidae > Salvelinus > Salvelinus namaycush. The sequence continues at coordinate 14,998,943 of NC_052342.1, read as the reverse complement.
CTAAATGAATAAACCCCACAACAATATGTATCTGCTGACCTTAAGACTGTGTCCCTACTTGCTTATGGATGGAATTATCTATAAAATAAATCTTCCCCTGACAATGACACCTAACAACATTTCCACAACCAAGATCATGTTTATATTTAAAAGGGCAATCTGGTATTCAAAACAAAGACCCAGCCACTTGTTTGGTTAAGAGCTGAGGCTGGAGAACTGTAGATGACTAACCACTCTGAAATTCATAGACTGAGCTTTTGATAGATGGACTGACCATACATGAGCTCAAAATGATAGTTTTGACAATGTTTTAAAGCTATAGTTTGTTCACAATTAGATTACTTAAACAATGGAGTAACAGATTCATATTTGGAGCTCTGATGAACTTGTGTTTTTAGGTGGGACAGTTAAAGGTCATCAGGCATTTAACTTATATTCTTCGAGATTCAATGGTTAAGCCTATATCTAAATATCCCAAAATGTTGCAGAATCCAAGACTGCCCCTTTAAAAGACGTTTGGCTGCAAAATATACAGGCAGCACAATCGCATTTTTTTTTTACACTATCATTCAGCTTTGAAAAAGATCTAAAAAAGAAAAAAAGAAAGTCAAATGACCAATTAGTGGGGGGGGGGGGGGGGGGGGGGTAATTGGGCTGCCTGTCTAAACGCAGCCATATAGATTTTTAGTATGGAAAGGTTAAGCATTTATATTACGTGTCCATGCCAAGCAGAGACGTCGTGTCATTTTCCTGACTCCTGTGTACCTAAATGAATCACATCTTTAAACCCAAGTTTCATACAACTGATCCCAACTCCCATCTTACCTGGTTAGGTTCCTGCAGGCGGTGCCAAGAACATCTCTCCAGAGACGCTTCCAGAGTGAGTGTATTATGGCGAGAACTGGGGATATAACAATAAAGCCCAATCAAACCCATGACACTGAAATAAATTGATGGGCAGTGAAGGGGCAGATCGGTATAGTTCAATTGTGATTGAGCGCTTGAAGTCGAGGGGACACAGATAACGTTATTTGATATTTTATCAAGCATTTAACCCCCTTCAAAATGGGTAAAGTATATTGAGAAGCAACTGATCATTCGCCATTGAATCATAAGATTAAGAATCCGCGATATGATTTAACAAGAGATCCCCCAAAAAATTATTGAAATTCCTGTACAATTCAGTTTTATTAAAATCATGTCCTGATTACAAATAAGAACGTTATCCACCTTAGTGTAACTCGCCACCATAAACAAATTAACCAACTAATCCATCGAAGTGGTTTATTATGCTGTTGTACATTGTCGCAGAGCACTACCTTTTCATAATCCATAACTTTGCATCATTTCAGACGATAGATTTAAATTTAAACCAGCATGGTTGTTCAAAGGAAACACGTGTTGATATTCAAATCACGATTATTAACATCCTTTTCGTAATAACGTGTTGCAGCTTTCAATCATTAAATTTCAGAAATGAGATTTTAGAGCAAAAAGTTTGTATCATGACACGTTACAGTATATCAAGAGGACAAAAATAATGTTAACATAAAATAAAAACGCACAACTAAATGGCTTCTGGGAGCCTGAGACTAAAAACATAGCTAAAGCACAATACTAAAACAATGCAAAAAAAAAGAAAGAAGAGGAAACAATACAATAAAAGGGTTTTAAATGACGAGAGGGCATGCATTACAATTCCTCCTGAGAACGAAACGCGCTCAGCCACAGACGAGGGGGGTAAATTGCTGTGTGCATCAGGAGACGACGACGCAGATCTTGTTGAAATATTTAAACCTGGAAAGAGAGCAAACCACACACACACACGTCAACCGCCCGTTACACCCGCAGCGAACACGTGTTTCACTTATAAACAATCTACATTCATCGTTCTATTCTCATCAGCAACTTCAATCTACATGGTCAAATTAATACTCTACATGAGTTCCTCACTTTTACCAATACATGATTTATGTTTAGCTCAATCATTGCTTATATACCAACGAGATGATTAAGAATTACGATTTTTCGCAGAGCTCTCTTACACATGCTTTTTCTCCCAGTTCAAGCATTTCAGTTAATCTGGAGGTTTAGCGAAGAGCGACTGTCACACCATTCCTCTCAGAACTGAGGCATGAAGCCCCTCTAAAGAGCGCATCAAGTGACCTTGGACCCTCCATACAGAGGATAGGTACTACTTCACCTCCCATTTCCCATTAGAATGTTTGTAGCGCAGGCCTATTCTCACCTTGAGTCAAACGCCGGTGTACGCTGCTTAGTAATAGCGAGCCGCTGGCGGCGGTGGCAACCTGTCGGCGTAGGGGTCCCTGGTACGGGGTAGGTTGTACATCGCGGGCCGAGAGATGGGAGAGAGTCGGGAACGCTCATAGGAGTAACCGTTACCGGCGGGGGGCATGGGGGGAGGAGGGGCCCTCCGAATGGGACTGCGGTCCCTGGCGTAGTACGCAGAGGGGGGGGGAGGGAGGGGGCGACGCTCATATGGATCGAGGCCAGAGGTCATGAAGCGCTCCCTGACCATGGAAGAGGGGGGCGGGGGAGGAGGGGGTAAGGAGCCTACACGCCTCTCATCATAGGACATTATGCCGTAAGGGGCAGGACGAGCCCTGTATTTCTCATAGTAATCCACCACGGCATAGCTCTGCCTCTCGCGCTCATAAGCACGCTCTGGGTAAGGGGCTCGTCGAGGGGGAGGGGGTGGTGGAGGGGGGGCAGGGTACCCGTGATGAGGGGGTGGCTGTCGACCTCTTAGATAGCTAGGGGGTGGAGGATCATGCCTCTCCCCGGGGTAGCCACGGGGGGGCCAGTAACCACCCCTCTCAGGTGGGGGTGGTGGATAGTCTTCTTCCTCCTCGTACCTGGGACGGCTCTTGGATATCTGAACATGGATACGTTTCCCTATTAGGGAAATAAATGCCAAAGAACATGATTAGGTGGAAGACCAGTAGTAGCCACATTTCTAAATGTCTAACCTTCTCAAAGATCATAAGCAAAAAAAAAAAAATCTTACCCTGGAATTCAATGTTGTCTAATCCCTTGATGGCATCCATAGCCTCGTCGGAGTTGTCCATGTGCACAAACGCAAAGTTTTTGACAATAGCACATTCAGAGACTGTGCCATACTCCTCGAACAGAGTGCGGAGCTCATCATCGTTGCCTTTCTCCACGTTTGTCACGTGGAGTTTGACGGCTCCCTGGTTCTTCCCGCGACTAGCCTCGACATTTATCGCCGTGCCATGCAGCTTGTAGAGGTGCAGGCTGCGGATGGCTTTGGTGGCAGACTTACGGTCATCCATGTGGACGAAAGCAAAATTCTTGACGATGGCGCATTCTGTGACGGCACCGTACTGGGAGAACAACACCTGAATTTCATCCTTGTCTGCCTCCCGAGGGAGGTTCCCAATGAAGATCTTGACCATCCTTGAAGCAGTGTTGTAGAAAGCCTGATGTGAGGGGGGAAAGCTCAATGAGACTATGCGAACTAGCGAAATTGTCATGTAAACTAAGTACAGTGGTGCACTTGTTATCGGCATCAAGCATGGGGGCTAGTAATCTAGTAGAATGTTAGCTACTTAGTTACCACTTTCGACAGAAACCGATCGTTTTAAAACCTCGATACGTTTATTATTTCAGCAACATGATCATGTCCAAATTTTATAGAAGCAAAAATGAAAATGTATAGAAAACGGCGTCGAATATTGTACATCTCGTTGTCTAGCTACATTACCTAGCTAATTTAGCTAGCTTGCCACCCCAATACGCGCGTACCCGTTCGAGAAACGGTACTCCAAAAGATTATTGCATAACAGAATATTCCTCAATACGGGTAGACAGAGTTCATACCTCGCGTCAATTTCAAATATTCTAGCAGTAGCTATTTATTTTCTATTGACCAAGAAAGATTGAATGGAACGCTTACCTCAAATCAGTTAGCTGCTTCACGGTTGTGAAAAAAATGGCTACACCGGCGTGCTAAAGAAGCGCGCCTACTGAGATGCGTCAACACAGCTGATTGGTTAGACAACCGTTCATTGATTAGCCTGGGAATGGACCAATGGAACAACTTCTACGTTTATTTGAGTAATTCAGACCACCAATGACACTTCAAGTTGTTACAATGTAGCCAACACACGAGTAGGCAAGCGATAGGGACCACCTACCTGTCTGTAACATGAATTAGTTAGCTACAATGTAACAAACTAAATAGCTTGTAGGGTTGTTTATTATCCTAGCTAGGTACATATGATTATACTACTCGAACCAACTAATTCAGATGGTATTACTTATATTAGCTTGCCTGTTATCCGTATTTTATTTAACACAAACACGTTTAAAAAATAAATAAAAAACTTTATCACCATTATCTGTCGGGCTATGTGTTGCATGCAACCGAGTTTCACTGCTTCTGATTTTTTTGGCATGCTTCTGATTTTTTTGGCATGCTGATTAGATGGCAGTCGATTGAAGTAAACTCTCCTTTCCCAAAACAGATTATTTGACACTTTTTAAAATTACAGAATTATTTGGTTTAATTGATACCGCGTCTTTAAAGACTGTACTCACACGGTCATAAAATAGACATATGAGCCCGCCTGTTACTGAAAAGCGCAAGGAAGTTGCAGGGAGCCTTCAAAAGGTAAAAGCATAAAACAAACGTTCCCGAAGCATCTACTGCTATTTGGAAATTACATAATTTCCCATCACAGGATCAAGGCAAGCAGCAGTCACTGCCACTGGGGGTGCTGCTGACGTAACGATCGTCCTCTTACCGTTGTTTTGCTGTCCAGTTTCCTCCAACACTCGTTATAGTTGGCACACAACTTGGCGTGTCAGTAGACAATTCGCTGTACCCGTTCAAGTAGACAAAGCAGGTCAATCGTCGGACACAATTTTACTGGAGCCTGACCTTTTGAGACGCTGCGGGCAAAACAATTATTCTTACCACCGAGATAAAGACCATTTCAAGTTGGATATTAGCGCTTTCAAACCTCAATCCACTTGAGCCACAGACACCAAGTAAGTGTCATGTTGGAAAACTTGCGCACAACATTGCACAGGTCTTATTTTCACAATTGACAAATTTTCTTTCCAAAGCTAATAAACATGTGGAAATGTGAGCAGCATTTTGTATTCCTAGTTGAATTAGTTAGGGAGCGTAAACAAAAGGACACTTTTTTACATTCAAATTTCGATTGCTACTTGGTCATGTGACCTACTGACTTCAAACAAGGTTCCGAATGTCCACTGACTACCCTTATTGCACACCCTTTAGTTTGTCCATTTATCTCACATGATTTTACTAACTTTTAAATTTCAGAATGTCCATGGACTGGCAGAGATGAGCACCGCGAGGTATCCAGTGCGGTAATGTGAACGATGCCGGAGAAGCTGGCGGGAGCCCTGGGGAGAGTTCTCTTTTCTTTGTGAAGGGCAGGGCACCCTGGAATGGGTTCGCCCCGAGAGAGGGGCCCTGGAAATCATAGCGGTTTCGGCATCGTCCGGTGAGGCCCTTAAATCCGGGGGGAGAGTGTAAATCTCATGCCGGGCCGTACCCATATCCGCAGCAGGTCTCCCAAGGTGAACAGCCTTTGGCACATAACAATGTAGAGGTAAGGGAAGTTGGCAAAAAAGATCTGTAACTTCGGGATAAGGATTGGCTTTAATGGCAGGGTCGGTTGGGCCGGGGAATTTGTCTGGGGAGGGCGGCCTACATCTGATGTGGGTAGTACCATCCACGCCCATTGATTTGCTGCGGAACCATAAAACGGACAGAAGAAGCCTAGGTTCCCACTGGGCACCGATCACTGAATGTCAACTTGATGAAATTCAAAAAGGAGTGTTCCCACCTGTCGCGGTGGCACTCAAATCACCCGTGGGGTGACTGACCCCCTCATGTCAAAGTGAGGAATATCAATGAAGCGCTGGTAAAGGTGGTTCCTATGCCTCTGTCCAGGAGGGCTGACTGGGAAAGCAAATTATTGAAAGGGGATGATTATTTTCTGTTGCTTCTTCCGACACCCGGTCAATGGTGCCGATAGATACTGCGAGGGGTATTTGGTTCTCAAGCCTTTAAGTATTGCACTGGCTCTTGATGTCGATTGGGTGTTAAAGTCCGCTTAATTAAGGTTAGTAGCGGCGACTGTTGTCCAGTTTGTAAGACAAAAGCCTCTGATGATACCACCGGGCGTGACTCGAATGGATGTTAATTTGATGATATGACTGTAGCATGCTACCCTTCGCGGTCGCACTCAAACCACCTTCGGGGTGGCTGTGATCCCCTCATGTCAAAGTGAGAAAATTCGATGAAGCAGGGGTAAACGGCAGGACATATTTAAGAGTCGAGGTAGCATATTTAAAATGCCTCGTCATCTAATTAGTGACGCGCATGAATGGATGAACGAGATTCCCACAGTCCCTACCTACTATCTAGCGAAACCACAGCCAAGGGAACGGGCTTGACAGAATCAGCAGGGAAAGACCCTGTTGAGCTTAACTCTAGTCTGGCACTGTGAAGAGACATGAGGTGTAGAATAAGTGGGAGGCCTCGGCCACCGGGATAGCCTCTTCTGGCAGGTGAGTGCCTCCCAAGGCGGGGGGCACTCAGACTCCGAGCAGGGGCGGCCAGACTCAGGGGCTGGGGGCAGAACTCAGGCTGTGGAGGTTGGGTTGGATACTTAGTCTCTGAGCGGATAAAAGCGGGCGGGTCACCAGGTGCACAGAGCTTGTTTTAGGTGCACAAGGACACCTCCAAGGCGGGGGGCACTCCGAGTCCAAGCAGGGGAGGCCGGACTCGGGGGCGGCACTCAGGCCGGAGGTTGGAATGGGGACTTGGTCTGTGAGCAGAAAAAAAGCGGGCGGGTTACCAAGTGCACAGAGCCTGTTTCAAATGAGATGTCTACAGTCCAGCTGTCAGGAACCACATCCAACTGGTAACCCTTTACAGGCTCTGTGCACGTGGTTCCTGACAGCAGGACTGGAGACATCTTAGTAATTCCAGGGAGTAAGCTACACTCTAAGGCCAAGTGAGAGGGGTGTTGACCGGGGAGGGAAAGTGGGTGTGGAGGCCTGGAGGTCTGTAGTTCCAGGGAGTAAGCTATATACTCTCAGGCCCAGGGAGAGGGGAGGCAGGGAGTGTAGGCCTAGAGGCCAGGAGTCAGAGGTCACCAGGTCAATGGGTGCCTGCCTGGAGGTCAGGAAGGCCCAGGGAAAAGGCCCAAGTTAATGTGTGAGTGACCAAAGATCTATTGAAATTAGAATGTTTATAAAATTAATGTAAAATTGTGTGAGATGAAAATGGACAAACTACAGAGTGTGCAATATATAAGGGTAGTCAGTGGACATTCTGAACCTTGTTTGAGGTCAGTAGGTCACATTACCAAGGAGAAATTGAAATTTGAAACATTGCATTTTTTTAAATGAATTTAAAAACGTGTGAGAAATTCGACTAACTAAAGGATGTGCAATGTGTAGGGCCACTGAGTGTACATTCTCAACCCTGTTTGAAGTCAGTAGGTCACATGACCAAGGAGCTATTGAAATTCTATTTCTATCATTTAAAATAGTGTGAGATGTAAATCGACAAAACAGTGTGCACAATGTGCGTCCCTGCCATCGGGTTAGCGAGAACCAGTTTTGAACGTTTTATTAGTAATGGTTAAAGAGCTATTGAAATTTGAAAAATTTGACTTGTCACCATGTTGACGGTCCCCAACTGCTGTTGGTGGACGTAAGGAAAACTACAGGTGAATATCCGTCAAATATCCAACCTGAATCTGTCTTTACCTCGGTCAGCTTACCCAACTTTACAGGTAAGATAGATATAGAAACTTTGGAAGTGAACATTCAGAATGGTTTAGTTATCAGTAAAATCTTAAATTAAGCTAGTCTTGTTAGTGTTTACGACATTTGCAGATTATGATATGTAACATGAACACCTCTATGAAAAAGGCTACATTCAAAGCACAGTGGAATGACTTTCAACCAATGGACGTCTGAAGAAATGCTGACCGAGGCGGAGTGTGTGGAATGATGCAATTCTGACATGTCTCATAAAATAACAAAAAATGTTAAAGCAAATTTCAAAAGCACCTTAATTTGGTACTGCTTTAAGGAAATACCCTGAACATTGTCCCTATGAAATAATTGTTTTTCATTCCATCACTGACATCCTATCTGCGCTGTTCTTGTCTAGTATTATTTTATTTAGTGCCAGAATAACGAAAAGTAATCAATTGAATATTCCTCTGTTTTTCTCTTAGACCAAGTGAACCAGAAAGTGAAAGACAACATCCCTTCAATTGCATCAGCCATCATAAGATCCACCATGGAGGTGTCTCACACTGTGGAAACAGAGGAGCTGATGACATGCCTCCAGATCCAGCTCTACCACCCCCAGCAGGCTTCCAGGGCTCGTTACCGCATGTTGCCTCTGGACACAAGCACCAGGCTGAGGACCCAGTGAGGCAATCGTGCATTGAGTTTGTCATAGATTAGTTTTACTACAATAACAGCCATATTGTTTTGATTATATTGTATTATTTTCTCTTTAACTAGAAGCAGTTTTCTTGAAAAATGCTGATGTTAAACATTCTGAAAGCTTAAATCAAAATGTTGACTGTATGTGGCGCCAAGCTATCAGTACCTCAAATGTTTTTATATTCTACCTTATAACCCACTCCTCAAGTATTATTCAGAATGTTACGTTATTTTATAAAATGTGAAACTAAAGCTTGTGAATATGACCCTTTTTCATGATACCCAAATAAGAGCAAGTATCAGAATTCAATGAAGGACGAGGTTAGGGTGGGGGAAGGATATTGTTTTGTCACCGTTTAGTAAATGTTGATTTTAATAAACTGTTTTATTTGATGATCGCGTTAAAGGCTTTGGCAAGTACAAGCAACAAATTTTACCTGTGAGGACAAAAGGCACATTCTGAAAAACTGTCTATACATGTATATGTTTTAGTCTACCTGCATGTGAGATATGACCCCTAATTTCTCTATCTTGGAGCTGAAGTTAGTTAGCCAGTCAAACAATGTAAAATTCAATTGCTCATATCTTCTCACAATCATATTTATTCATTGTGTGCCTAGCTGAATCACAATAGGCCATAGTAACTTCAAATGAAAGGACTTGTAGTTGGTGAAGACATTGGCGAGGTCCCCTATCCCTAGGTGACTATCAACTCCTCTTCCACTCTTGCCTGGCAAATTTAACCAGAAATAGAACTATTAAGGCATAGAAGGAGAAGAGAGACAGGGCAACGAGCTCTGAAGCCAGTATGGCCCAGCACGACTTGGGCCTGGACCTGAATGCGTTTGTGCTCATCTACCTGCAGGAAGTAACCCCCTCTCAGCCGCCCCTCCTGGAAACAGCGGTAGACTCCAGAGTCGGACAGAGAGGCCTGGTGGATGAGGTAGCCGTTTCTCCCATATGAGATATCCAGAGAGTGGGAGCTGTTCTTCTGGAGAGGGTCCAGCTGGGTTAGAGGCAGTGCATCTCGTTCCCAGTATACAGGGCTGTGGGCAGGGAGGTCAATAGAAAGAATATAAAAGATATTAAAACCAATACTGCAATGTAGTAACATTGTTAGACTGGTAGTTGGATCTGAAATATCCAGTTATACTTTGATAACATACATGAATCATCCATAAATGTGTCGACTGATTGGTGTGTAGTAGGTCGCTTATTGTGAGCTTAAAGAGCCCCTGAAGTGGAAACGGGCATCAGCTCACCTGTACACAGAAACAGAGGGACACAGCAGCACAGCAAGGAGGCTGTGATGTCAACAGGCTTCAGGAGTGACTGATGGAGGATCCGTGGAGTGGGAATATCATCATAGTCATGCAGACGAGAGGTCGGACAGTCCTGGCGACATGTTTCTATGATGACCTCTTGGCCCAGGACAATGGAGAAACCTTGTAATTTCTCTAGACGTCTCTGAACCACCCCAGACTGAAGGGCCGCACCCGGGATCCCCTCTTCTGTGCTCACATTGAGGACGTGTACATAGCAAAACCTAAGTAGAACAAAGGAAGTTAGGAAACAGCACTTCTAGTGGCTGTAATGACACCACACCTCTCACTGTTACAGATAGAGAAATGTAAGGAAACTTAAACCTGTCTGCTGCTCTTGCATCTGAGGCAAATCTCTACTCCCACAGGTCAAACTTTCACTTTGTCATGCATTAATGGCAATGGGACAGTGTGAAAATTTTCCTTAAATAGAAGTAAGGATTTGTCTCCAATGTAACTACACTCACCCAATCCTCTCTCCAAGTTCCCCACAGCAATTTCAACCCTGCCACACACCCCATACTGTGAACACCTTCCCCAGCCTCACTTAAGTTCTCCCTGGGCAATTGCCCGTGGTGGGATGCGTGGGATATCTGCACTTCACTAAACATCCTGCACCTCAAACTGAGCCAGGGTCACATCCCCCACCTGGCAGGTATGGAGTCCAGAGTCATGAACCCAGGTGTCAGTGAAGACAAGGTTATGCTCTCCACCTCTGAGGCGTGACTGGAGGTCATTATCAGTCGAAAACTGCCAGACGGTCGCTGGCCTGATGTGGTCAGGGGTTAAGGGTTGCGCATGGGCAGAAAGAGAGGCAGGAGGTTCACTGGGGAGAATGCTGAGTTTAGATGCGAGGTAAGTCCGGTGTCTCAAAGGCGGAGGCAGGAGCCTGAGGGCGAGTCTGGCTGGCCACCATAAGGGATGATTGAAAAACCTGTACACACCCCCTGGTTCTATCCTGACCAGAGCTCCGTATTGGATATTGGAGTATAGTCACAGAGCCCTCCATAGATTGATGTTCCTTCTTTGCCTGTTTGGAGCTCTCTGCAGACTCAAGCCAAACCTTTGCCTGTTGGTTTCGGAGTGCTCCAAGTCCACAGCAGGTAACACTAGGGGAGATCCACTCTTTCACAGTTGGTGGTGTCAGCAGACTGGTGGTGGCTCTACTGGTCTGGATCACTATTGGAGATGAGCTGTAGCCTGTGTCCTAGATTCCCTGGAAGGTCCACTTGATCAAAGGGTGTAGGGAAGAACCAGGGCAGACCAGAGTGGCAGGGTTAAGGCTGAGTAGGGCCACAGTACAAGTCTTCCCAGTGCCACACTCAACCAATGTGGCTTCAGAAGGAGAAACACTATGCCACACCCCAGACAGGAGCATGACCAATAAGCTCACAACAGCACAATCCATGGTCCCGTAGGGCTATCTTCAAGTATTTCTATGTCTGATATGTACAGAGTTGAAGTCGGAAGTTTACATACACCTTAGCCAAATACATTTAAACTCAGTTTCACAATTCCTGACATTTAATCCTAGTTAAAATTCCCTGTTTTAGGTCAGTTAGGATCACCATTTCATTTTAAGAATGTGAAATGTTTGAATAATAGTTGAGAGAATTATATATTTCAGCTTTTATTTCTTTCATCACATTCCCAGTGGGTCAGAAGTTTACATACACTCAATTAGTATTTGGTAGCATTGCCTTTAAATTGGCCTAGAGGGGAAAAGATGGGAGAAATAGGATGGAGACAAGTTTAATTATAAAGGGTCTACTAAGCAGGGGAAAATGTGTCCATACAATTAAAAATAAATTCTACATTTAGTATAATTATCGACACCTACATAATTTCACAATTCCACTTAAAATCATTTCACAATACCTTTGAGCAGAATTCCACTTCAGTACCAACCTCTTGTGCAAGGAAAGAACACGAGGCCTAGAGGACGGGAGAAACAAGACTGGGATCAGTTGGATTGAAAAGGATACAAAAATAAGATACTAAGCATGGGCAAAGTATGTCAAATGGGATTTAAAGTAGGGGAGGAGGATTGGCAGAATGTTCTTAAAACATGTAATCCACTGTTACATTTGATAAATGATACTTACATTTACATTTAAGTCATTTAGCAGACGCTCTTATCCAGAGCATCTTACAAATACTTCTGTATAAATGATCAATTAATGTAACATTACCTCCACATATCCTCATTGGACAGTATAAGACACCCAGGCTTACTTACCTCAGAACAGCAGTCTCCTACAGTACAGTATGTCCACAACACCTATCCACAGATCATGGTTCTAACAACCTACAAAAAGCAGGTGCTAAGAACACCAGGGCTAATATTGTCATAAATGCAAGAGCAAAAGCCAAAACATTAAATATATTTAAGAGAGTGACGGTGAAGAACATGGTAGGGCATCTAGTGGTTGAGAGATGGGAAGCGTCATTGAGCAATTAAGCGCTTTCAGAGATCACAAGAGACTACATTTTGAACTTTGCGATGGCAAATGTATAAAGTAGGTAATTTCCCCCACTACTTTGAAAATAACTAAACACTAAAACGTATTTTCAGTAGAATGGACTGAAATGGCATAGATTAATTTAGTGCTGATGCATATTGGCTTCCCCTGACTACAAAGAGTATTGTCATGAAGGGTCTACAATAACGAGGAAAGATGGGGAAAGTTCAAAGTGCGATATAGTTCAAATCAGTTTATTTAAATGCTCTGAAATCAAAATGTCATCTGTAAAGAAAAGAAAATGATACATAAACGCAGCTTTGGGGTATCTTGGTATAAAAATCGGCATATCATTTAGCAAAAAATGTCTAACAAATCAAATCTACATTGGTAGTTAAGTTAAATCACTATGCCGACAGTTGCGTCGCAAAACGTCTTGAATACCGGTAAGTACCACCCACAGCCAAGACCAAACCAATTAAAGCGAAGTTATACTTAACACGTTATTGTGTGGTTTATTTCTCAAACTGTAGCTAGATACAGCTTTAAGTATCTGAAAGACATCGACAAACTTCGCAACATTCAGGTTTACCAAAATTACATAAATTGCTTTAACTATTATTCAAATATTCCATTCATAAATGTCACAGTTTAGGTTCATCCATTAACATTACACTATGAAGGAAAGAATTAGGCCTATACAGAGCCCTTAGCTGTAGGGCATCAAATAAAATAGACTAACACCTAAGAAATGCAAAAAAATAAATAATAGTAACTGCCTTCCTCCTATGCCCCAAAAAGTTAAATGTCAAACAAAATCAAGCAGAAAAAAAAAAAAGTTAAATTCAAGCAAGAGGACGAAACCGAAGACATAAAGCGTTTTTTTTAAAGTATGGAGTGACCGCAAGCAATAGTGTCTTCCAGTAAGTCGCAGGTGAACGCAACGCAATCCGCCACAGGCGAAAGGGGGTATAGCGCCACATGCATCAGGAGACAACGACGATCTTGGCGGATAATTTAAACCTGGAAAGAGAGCAAACCACACAAGTCAAAGCGCATTGTACTCATGGATGAACGCGCTCAGGTTCAGAAAAATGTCCTGCATTCTTTATAAAGGCATATTACGATTTGACATTGCTCAATTCCCTGTCTCTGATATCTCACCTTCAGTCAAATACCAGTGTGCGTTCAGTAAGAGTAGCGTGCAGGAGGCAGTGGAGGGACCCTGTCAGCGTAGGGGTCCCTGGTACGTGATAGGTTGTACATTGCAGGCCTGGACAGAGGAGAGAGCCGGAAGCACTCATAAGAGTAGCCGTTACCCATGCGGGGCATGGAGGGAGGAGAGGGTCTCCTGATGGGACTGCGGTCACGGGCGTAGGAGGAGGACAGAGGTGGGGGGAGGTGACGCTCATACCGGTCGAGAGAGGCCGCAAGGCGCGCCCTAACCATGGCAGAAGGGGGTGGTGGTGGGGGTATGGAGCCAACGCGTCTCTCATCTCCATAGCCTGAGAAGCCACCGTAAGGGGCAGGGCGAGCTCTGTACTTCTCATAGTAATCCACCACCGCGTAGCTTTCCCTCTCGCACTCATAAGCACGCTCTGGGGGGTATGGGGCTCGTCTAGGGGAAGGGGGTGAAGGGAGGCCAGGGTACCCCCCTGACATGCGACCTCTGTAATGAGGGGGTTCCGGCTGCCCCCTGTCTGCAGGGTAGCCATGAGGTGCTGGCCAGTATGCACCACTATTTGGTGGGGGGCCGTAATCCTCTTCCTCCCGTCTGGGACGTCTTTTTGATATCTGAACGTGAAGATGTCTGCCTAAAGAGGAAAACAATGATTACCAGTCAGACAGTGACACACAAAACTATAGTCCATATTTAACATTGGGACTTCCCAACAGTTTAATAGTGAATATTAAATGAGGGTCTTTGTTTCTAACCTTGGTATTCAGAGTTGTCTAATCCCTCTATGGCATCCATGGCCTCATCGGAGTTGGACATGTGGACAAAAGCAAAGTTTTTGACAACAGCACATTCTGTAACTATGCCATACTCCTCAAACAAGGTGCGGATTGCATCTTCATCGCCTTTCTCCACGTTAGTCACGTGAAGTTTCACCGGACCCTGGTTCTTTCCCCTGCTTGGCTCCACATTGATTGGCCTGCCGTGAAGCTTTAAGAGGTGCAGGCTGCGGATGGCTTTGGTGGCAGACTTACGGTCATCCATGTGGACGAAGGCATAGTTTTTGAACTTCGCACATTCTGTCACTGCGCCATGTTGAGTAAACAGAGCCTCGATCTCATCCTTCTCGACCTCGTTAGGGAGGTTTCCAATAAAGATCTTCACCATATTTGTGTCAACGCAGAGCCTGTGAGAGGAGAGGCATGTCAATATACCAGTTAGCTGCAAATTAAGTCATGATGGTGAGAGTGGGCAAACGTGAAAGGAAATGATTAACGTTAGACGTTACCTAAAGTTAGCAAGCTAACGTAGTTTAACATTTTTTTTTATTAACACAAATACAAAAAAACTAATATACAAACAAGAGTACATAAACCTAACATATGTATTACATATCAAGATTAATTTTCAATTTGTTAAATACTTTTATGGTGCGTATTTCTTTTACATTTACTGATCATTTCAAAATAATATTTCAATTCTATCTTAAATAATGTGAAGAGGGTTTTGTTCTCAGCCCACTTCATTTTATGGACAAAGAATCTTCCATAAAAGATAAACAAATTAACAATGAAAGTTAAATCAGGGTCCATATCATTTGGTTAAAAATAAAACATAATATCAGAGTCTTTCAAATTAACATTAAAAGTTGTTTATTTTAAAATAAAATCTTCTAACTCACACCAAAATCTTCTGACATAAGAGCAGTCCCAAAATAAATGGTCAAGAGTCTCTGGGTCACAATCACAAAATACACATATGTTATCAATAGCTATTTTAAATCTGTGTATAATAAATGTCTTTACAGGGCAGATTCTATGAATGAGTTTGTATGATACTTCTTTCACCTTATTAGATATACAATATTTACCAGATAACAATGAAACTTTGTTCCAGTTCACTTGTCCTAGGGCTGCATTCCAGTTCACTTGTCCTAGGGCTGCATTCCAGTACATTTTAGCAGAGGGAATAGTAACATATTGACAGTTTCCTTATATACATGTTATTACATTTTTTATATAAAATGTCAATTCCTTTTAATTGTATTGAGGCTACAAAATCATCAACAGTTGCACTTGGAGTATTGTTATATTCTCCTAAAAGAAGAATAGCACCTTTAGGGACAGCTCTAACAACAATTTCATACTCCTCGGGAGTGAATGTAACATTGTGTGTTCTAATAAATTCTGGATAATCATATAGTTGTCCATCATTATTCAATAATTGTTTAACCTATGTCTTTATTATTCCAGATTGTATACCTATGAGGGGAAAGTTGTGTTTGTACATGAGGTTCCAAGTTAGAAGTACTTGTTTATGAAAGTTTGCAAGCTTAATAGGGATTTTACCCATATCAAAGTTGCATTTGAGTAAGAATTGTAGACAACCAATTTATTGGAATATTAAATTAGGGATGATATTCCAGATGCAATCCTTATTTCTTAAATAGTTTTGTATCCATTTAATCTGAAATATTATATTAGAGGTCTTAAAATCCAGAGCATTCAACCCTCCCTCACCTTGGGTGCTACATATTACCGCTTTTCTTAAATAATGAGGTTTATTCCTCCATATGAAGTTAAATAATTTAGTATCAACCATTTTAGTTACTGACAGAGGAACATCCAAGGCAAGGGAGGTATAAACTAATCTGGACAGACGTTCAGATTTTGATTAAAGTACACGTCCAGATAAAGAAATATCTCTTAATAACCAGAAGTTAAATCTCTCTCCAATTCTCTCTACAATAGGAGAGAAATTTAAGTTGGCCCTTTCTTTCTTATCTTTGATAACTAATACCAAGATATGTGATCACATCTTCTACAGGGATATTACATACTGAGTTTTAGTCACATCTTTTCAACGCAAATAATTCATATTTCCTAATATTCAGAGATGATACATGTGTGAAGGCATTAATACACTCAATAGCTTTGACTTCTTATGATCTTTCAAAAAAATTGTGGTGTCGTCAGCCAATTGTGAACATTTTCTCTTTGTCTTGTATCTGAATACCCCTAAAACTATCCTTATTTATATGAAGTGCCATAACTTGTGACCAATAAAATAAGAAATTGGGCATCCTTGTTAAATTCTACATCTAATGTCGAATCTTTGTGAAGTTCCATGGAGTAATTTAACAGAGGTGTTAATATTATTGTAGTGTCTTAATTACACTTTGAAAATATTGACCAAAACCAAAAAAATTCAAAGAGTCTCAAAAAGAAAATAATGTTAAACTGTATCAAAAGCCTTGTAAAAGTCAACAAATAAAATAAAGCCATCTTCCATAATGTGCTCATTGTAGTCTATCAAGACCAATACTAGTCGAATATTATTACATACATGTCTGCCCTTCATAAAACCATACTGGGTATCGTCAATTATTTGGTCAAGACCTTTAAGTCTTTCTGCAAAGATGGATGCAAGTAGCTTTCCATCATTGTTCATTAATGTGATTGGTCTTCAATTTTCTAACATCATAGAATCTTTGTTTGGTTTGGGTATTACAGAAATTAGGCCTTGTGTCATAGAAACAGGCAGGACCCCTAAATCAATTGCCTCCTAAAAACATTAAATATAAATTCAATAATATCCTCCTGAAAATATTTATAGATTTCACTGATAATGCCATCATTCCCTGGAGATTTTTTAATTTTTATTTTTTTTTAAAACTTGCTGATAATTTTTTTTTTTTCAATGATAGAAATAATTTCATCAAGAATTTGGGAAGTCTTCATCTATTAATTTTTCACAGTCTTTGACAGAGTCTAGAAAGGCAGATATGTCACTAGTAGGACAGGTTACCATAGAATTCTGAAATCTCTTTGGGGTTTTCATTTTCTTTGCCATCTATATTGAGCTTATGAATAGATGTAAATTCAGAATTTTTTCTTTCTAAATTGTAAAAGTATTTTTTTCACCTTCCTCCAACCATCTCCTTCTTGATCTTACAAATGCCCCCTTTGCGCTCTTCATACATTCGGTCCATTTCTAGTTGTAAAGAGAATAACTGACCCTTTCCTTCTTCATCAAGGTCCTCCATAGAGATAGGAGAAATTATTTCCTTAAGTTTATCTTCCCTAAATCTTTTAAGTTCAGCATTTTTTTTTTTAACCTCTCTTCATGGCTGTGTGTCTTAATTCATACTTCATTAATTCCCAATCTTTCCCATAAGACTTAAAATAGTTGGCCTTTCCTCCAATTGTCTTGTATAACATCTTTGGCATCCATCTTGAAATTATCATCTTCCAACAGTCTACTATTGAGTTTCCAATAACTCCGATTAGGTTTAACTTCAGATCCATTCATATTTAAAGATAAGAATATAACTTTATGATCAGTAAGAATAGATGGTTCAATTGATACCTTGACTACAGAATTATCTAATGAATTAGAAATCAACCAGAAGTCAATTCTTGACTGTCTGGACATGTCCTTGTTACTCCAAGTGAAGTCCTTTTTATCAGGATATTTGGATCTCCAAATAGAGACTAATCCAAGAACAAGACATAGATTATTAAACTCAGGACTAACTATGCTGGATCTGTTGGGAGGGGATATCTGTCAATCATCACATTAGATACAGAATTAAAATCTCCAGCTAAGAATTTTGATATGCTGAAATACACCTATAACTCTATTAATTTCTTCTTCAAAATCTTGAATTAATATCCTGTTTTGTTTGTCGTTGGATGTATAAATATTCCCTAATAAAAATATTTCACTGTGGAAATGTAATGTTAAAATTAACCAACGTCCAGAGTGGTGAGTCTTACGACTTATGACCTTCCCTTTAAATGCACCTCTTAAAATTGCTACACCAGCAGAGTGGTTGTTGCCATATGATAACCAGATATCATTACCCCATAGATTTTTCCAAAAAGATCGATCGGAAGAACAAGCATGAGTCTCTTGTAAAAAAGTAAGTCTGCATTAAACTGTTTGCAATACAGGAAAATAGCCTTACGCTTGAGTAAATTACGAATACCCCTGAAATTAACTGAACAAAGAGATAAAGAAAATCTTCAACCAACAACCTTGTTATGCTAATATAAGCTTTTCCTAAGGATATGTAACTCAAAAGGATTTCCATCCCATTATTAACCTACATTTGTTTTATTATATATATATATATATATATATATATATATATATATATATATATATACACTGCTCAAAAAAATAAAGGGAACACTAAAATAACACATCCTAGATCTGAATGAATGAAATATTCTTATTAAATACTTTTTTCATTACATAGTTGAATGTGCTGACAGCAAAATCACACAAAAATGATCAATGGAAATCAAATTTATCAACCCATGGAGGTCTGGATTTGGAGTCACACTCAAAATTAAAGTGGAAAACCACACTACAGGCTGATCCAACTTTGATGTAATGTCCTTAAAACAAGTCAAAATGAGGCTCAGTAGTGTGTGTGGCCTCCACGTGCCTGTATGACCTCCCTACAACGCCTGGGCATGCTCCTGATGAGGTGGCGGATGGTCTCCTGAGGGATCTCCTCCCAGACCTGGACTAAAGCATCCGCCAACTCCTGGACAGTCTGTGGTGCAACGTGGCGTTGGTGGATGGAGCGAGACATGATGTCCCAGATGTGCTCAATTGGATTCAGGTCTGGGGAACGGGCGGGCCAGTCCATAGCATCAATGCCTTCCTCTTGCAGGAACTGCTGACACACTCCAGCCACATGAGGTCTAGCATTGTCTTGCATTAGGAGGAACCCAGGGCCAACCGCACCAGCATATGGTCTCACAAGGGGTCTGAGGATCTCATCTCGGTACCTAATGGCAGTCAGGCTACCTCTGGCGAGCACATGGAGGGCTGTGCGGCCCCCCAAAGAAATGCCACCCCACACCATGACTGACCCACCGCCAAACCGGTCATGCTGGAGGATGTTGCAGGCAGCAGAACGTTCTCCACGGCGTCTCCAGACTCTGTCACGTCTGTCACATGTGCTCAGTATGAACCTGCTTTCATCTGTGAAGAGCACAGGGCGCCAGTGGCGAATTTGCCAATCTTGGTGTTCTCTGGCAAATGCCAAACATCCTGCACGGTGTTGGGCTGTAAGCACAACTCCCACCTGTGGATACCGGGCCCTCATACCACCCTCATGGAGTCTGTTTCTGACCGTTTGAGCAGACACATGCACATTTGTGGCCTGCTGGAGGTCATTTTGCAGGGCTCTGGCAGTGCTCCACCTGCTCCTCCTTGCACAAAGGCAGAGGTAGCGGTCCTGGTGCTGGGTTGTTGCCCTCCTACGGCCTCCTCCACGTCTCCTGATGTACTGGCCTGTCTCCTGGTAGCGCCTCCATGCTCTGGACACTACGCGGACAGACACAGCAAACCTTCTTGCCACAGCTCGCATTGATGTGCCATCCTGGATGAGCTGCACTACCTGAGCCACTTGTGTGGGTTGTAGACTCCGTCTCATGCTACCACTAGAGTGAAAGCACCGCCAGCATTCAAAAGTGACCAAAACATCAGCCAGGAAGCATAGGAACTGAGAAGTGGTCTGTTGTCACCACCTGCAGAACCACTCCTTTATTGGGGGTGTCTTGCTAATTGCCTATAATTTCCACCTGTTGTCTATTCCATTTGCACAACAGCATGTGAAATGTATTGTCAATCAGTGTTGCTTCCTAAGTGGACAGTTTCATTTCACAGAAGTGTGATTGACTTGGAGTTACATTGTGTTGTTTAAGTGTTCCCTTTATTTTTTTGAGCAGTGTATATATATTGGTCATAAAGTTACCAAAGTGTTCTTGTGGGAGACATTGTGTAGATTTTACAATAAGCAGTTATTGACCTATAGTTAGTGTTTAGTTTACCAGTTCTCAGGTCAGCCTTTTCTCATTCAAGTGTGTGTGTACATTTTTATAATAAAAGGCTGCTTTTCACCTGGTAATCAGTTTTTTGGATTGACAGTTCTGTTCGAGTTAAGACTCTGGCTCTCACTCAAATGTTCTGATTTGGCCGCATTTCTTTCCCAACGATGATCACTCTGGAGGGGCGCAAGTTGTGAGCATTGTTGTCCGTGCTCACCACATTTTCATCACCCATTGCAGTATTTTCCCCCACAGTTACATTCTGAAGAGGAGTACCCAAAATCCTACTATCTTTTGTGGTTAATTGTCCATCTGACGATCTCTCCCATTTCTTTCCTTCTGGTCGTGGCAGTTTCCATGTAAATTCGACAAGTACGTTTTTGAGCTAGCTAGCTTATCAAGTGTTGTCGCAAACTTAATTTTAGAGGTGAGTAACTTGCAAAAAGTAATCAATTACGTTGGTAAATAAACTAAGCCATATTCATACGGGGTTTTATGACCGTAGAAATAATCCAATGGTCATAATTGGGTAAAGAAATCCAATAATTCCTTCAACTACCAAAACAAATTATCTGCATTGACCGCCATCTTGTGCGCCAGATTAGCAAACTAACGTAGTCTAACTGGCCCAACCGTTACCAAATGCTACCTAGCCAACAAACTTTGTTCAATGTGCAAGTTCAACACATTTCTAAAGCCGGATAAGCTGTTGTCTAGCAAGCAAAGTAGTAAAGCCGGACGAAAGTGGAGCGGTTAGCTGGCTAGTTATGGAATACCGAAAAAAAGCCAAGACTTCACTCCATGACAGCATCCACCGCTATGCGGCTAATGTTAGCTAGCAAATCTACTACTCTAACATTAGCTAGCCATGCGATAGCTCAATAACGACACAAATACGAATGTCAAATTCATGTAAAGCAAATTCAACTAGTTATTTTTACATAAAACACTTCGAAATAACGAATACATTACCGTGGCAACATTCATTAGCTAACAAACTCACCTTACTACTAGGATGACGACGAAACAAAATATCACCTCACGTCAGTTTTCTGACCGAATGCGACATGGCCCGCCCACTAACAGGTTTGATTGAATGGCCTTGTCTGTATTCACTGGTAAACAAGTAGTTTGATTAGAGAAACTGGTAAAACGAAATGAATTTAACAAAATCACAACAAACTGGTTTTCAAATAAATCTTCAGGAAGCCAGGGCTGTGTTAACACAGACAGACCAATTCTGATCTTTTTTACACTAATTGGTCTTTTGACCAGTCACATCAGATATTTTCACATCAGCTCTTTTTCTCAGAGCTGATCTGATTGGTCAACAGACCTATTAGCGAAAAAAATATCAGAATTGGGCCACCAGTGTTAACCTAAGTCACTGAATTTTGCTCTTCTTTTTAAACTCATGTTCTGCTCAGTGCTAACCAATATAATTGCTCACACATCTCGGTATACGTACACACAAATAATACATTTTCAGACAATTGAAGTTAAAACATTGTATTATTTACACTCATATTATATAAAGCATAGGCAACACATGTCTCCCCCAATATTCAGAACAGGTCGATTCACCCACCCCCCCCCCCAATTATTTCTTTATTGCAGGAAATTAGCTTTAATGGTAATCTTTGGGCACGAAAAACGGTCCAACTCCTCTTTCAAACATTTCAGGCAGAAATGGGGTTTGCCTTTTTGCAGCTAGTCAGTAACTTCTCCAGTATGTGTTGACATAATTTGATAGGATTTGTTTTTGGATGGAAGCTGTAGAGATCAGTAAGAAATATCTTATTCATCCCCCAAAATGTTAAGCATTAAATGACCTGGGCCCAGTTTCCCAAAAGCATCTTAAGGCTTAGTTCATTGTTAGAGCCTTCGTATGAGTGTCATTAAATCACTGAGCGGTTTCCCAAAATCATCATAATTAATGTTGCACTTGAAAACGCTCGTAATCTAACGCCTGCCTCAGACCACTTATAGAACATCTAAGTGCATCGTTATGTTTTTTTGCCCTCCTGTGTCACTTTAAACACAGAAGATCTCCGCTAAACATAGAATCACATGATTTATCCATCTCTCTGACCACAGATAACTTCAGAACAATGGTGACTACAACAAATACAGTTGCCAATATATTTGCAATTGATACAAACAAGCTAGGTATAAAAATATGCTTCAAATGAAGACCGAGATAACATCATGAAAATATAAATACAGTAGGCTATAGGCCTATTTCAATATTTAAATACATTTCATGTTCAATAAATGTAGTTATATGTCGTTTGTTGTAGGCTACTGTCTGTAATTTGTCTCAATATAGTTAATAAATGTGTAGCCTAACATGTACGCAACGATGTGCCAAATCCATGATTTTGTGCATTTTTATTGGGTAAGCGTTAGAATAAGCCGACTCAATATTTGTAGCCGAAGGTGGTAATATCGCTCAAGGAGCTGATCCGTCGTCAGTATTGTGAAATAATTATACTAAGTTAAGATTTGAATTAAGAAAGCTGATCCGAGAGCAGCACTGCCTTTCTTTCAATTCAATCAGTACTACCGACACATGCTCCAAATCAAATCAATGCAAATTGTCTGGGTAGCCATTTGATTTGATGTTCCGGAGTCTTATGGCTTTGGGGTAGAAGCTGTTAAGAAGCCTTTTGTCCCTAGACTTGGCGCTCCGGTACCGCTTGCTGTGCGGTAGCAGAAAGAACAGTCTATGACTAGGGTGGCTGGAGTCTTTGGCAATTTTTAGGGCCTTCCTCTGACACCGCCTGGTATAGAGGTCCTGGATGGCACAAATCTTGGCCCCCTCTGCGGTCGGAGGCTGAGCAGTTGTCATACCAGGCGATGATGCAACCAGTCAGGATGCTCTCGATGGTGCCGCTGTATAGCTTTTTGAGGATCTGAGGACCCATGCCAAATCTTTTCAGTCTACTGAGGGAGAACAGGCATTGTCTTGCAACTCTTCACAACTGTCTTGGTGTGTTTGGACCATAATAGTTTGTTGGTGATGTGGACACCAAGGAACTTGAAGCTTTCAACCTGCTCCACTACAGCCCCATTGATGAGAATGAGCGCATGTTCGGCCCTCCTTTTCCTGGAGTCCACGATCATCTCCGTTGTCTTGATCACGTTGAGGGAGAGTTTGTTGTTCTGGCACCACACTGCCAGGTCTCTGATCTCCTCCTTATAGGCTGTCTCATCGTTGTCGGTGATCCGGCTTACCACCGTTAGGTCTTTGGCAAACTTAATGATAGTGTTGGAGTCGTGCTTGGCCATGCAGTCATGGGTGAATAGGGAGTACAGGAGGGGACTAAACACGCACCTGTGTTGAGGATCAGCATGGCAGATGTGTTGTTGCCTACCCTTGCCACCTGGGGGCGGCCAGTCAGGAAGTACAGGATCCAGTTACAGAGGTAGGTGCTTTGTCCCAGGGTCCTAACTTAGTAATGAGCTTTGACGGCACTATGGAGTTGAACACTGAGCTGCATTCTCACATAGGTGTTCCTTTTGTCCAAGTGGAAAGGGCAGTGTGGAGTGCAATAGAGATTGCGTCATCTGTGGATCTGTTGGGTTGGTTTGCGAATTGGAGTGGGTCTAGGGTTTCTGGGATGATGGTGTGGATGTGAGCCATGACCAACCTTTCAAAGCATTTCATGGCTACAGACGTGAGTGCTACGGATCAGTAGTCATTTAGTCAGGTTACCTTGGTGTTCTTGGACACAGGGACTATGCTGTCCTACCAAGAAAAAAGGCAGTAACTGCTCATAGCGTGGAACTGAGAAAAAATGCTTTTATTTACCTTGGTTTCACAGTAACTTTATGCAGTTACTGCTAACATGACCCCCATTTTCTCCAAAACACAATACAATAGAGGCAGGATCCTTGTCCACATGATTAAGCATGTATTTAATGTAGCAAAAATAACATTAACTCATTGTCAACCAAATGAGCAGTTACTGCCTTTTTTCTTGGTAGGGAAGTATGGTGGTCTGCTTGAAACATGTAGGTATTACAGACCCGGTCAATGACAGGTTGAAAATGTCAGTGAAGGCCTCCCGATTGGTTCAGCAGTCTAAGGCACTGCATCGCAGTTCTTGAGGCGTCACTACAGACCCGGGTTCGATCTCAGGCTGTGTCACAACCGGCCGTGACCGGGAGTCCCATAAGGCGGCACAGGCTGACTTCGGTCGTCAGTTGAACGGTGTTTCCGCCAACACATTGGTGCAGCTGGCTTCCGGGTTAAGTGGGCGGTTGTTAAGGAGCGCGGTTTGCCGGGTCATGTTTCAGAGGACGTAGGACTCGACCTTCGCCTCTCCTGAGCCCGTTGGGAAGTTGTAGTGATGAGACAAGATTGTAGTTGGTTCGCTATTGGTTATCACGAAATTGGGGAGAAAAGGTGGTAAAATACTATCAAAAAAGGTACTTTTTTTTGAGCATCTTGTATCACCGCTTAGTACAGCAACTGCACCGCCTGCAACTGCTGGGCTCTCCAGAGGATGGTGCGGTCTGCCCAACGCATCACCGGGGCAACACTGCCTGTCCTCCAGGACACCTACAGCACCAGATGTAACAGGAAGGCCAAAAAGATCATCAAGGACATCAACCACCCAATCCACGGCCTGTACACCCAGCTACCATCCAGTGGGCGTGGTCAGTACAGGTGCATCAAAGCTGGGACCGAAAGACTGAAAAACAGCTTCTGTCTCAAGGCCATCAGACAGTTAAATAGCCATCACTAGCTGGCTACCACCCGGTTACTCGACCCTGCACCTTAGAGGCTGCTGCCCTATATACATAGACATGGAATGACTGGTCATTTTAATAATGTTTACATACTGCTTTACTCCTTTCATATGTATATACTGTGGCAGACGGCAGGGAGAGGTGAGGGGAGTGGTGATTGAAGGAAGATATCTTGCAGCCCGCTGGCTCCACCCCCGAGCCTTAGATGGATCGATAAGCCATTGAGTGCTTGGGGATAAAAGAGGAAGCAGGCTGCACAAAGAGGGAGAGGACCAAGAGGGAAATGCGTGTTATGGAGAGTGTGAGAAGCAGGATAATTATCTCTACGATTACTCGTTGTGAACTGGTTGCTGGATTCCCCCCTTTCCCACCGTATGCAAATATCACTAATAAATGCCCCATTTATATTCTAGTTGTGCTCCTTCTGCGTGTTTGGTTATTGAACTTGGTGACGTGGAAACCCCACACCCTTGAGCCTGCTACAATACTGTATTCTATTCTACTGTATTTTAGTCAATGGCACTGTGACATTGCTCATCCTAATATTTATATATTTCTTAATTCCATTCTTTTACTTTTAGATGTGTGTATTGTTTTGAATTGTTAGATACTACTGCACTGTTGGAGCTAGGAACACAAGCATTTCGCTACACCAGCAATAACATCTGCTAAATATGTGTATGTGACCAATACATTTTTATTTGATTAGCAAGCTAATAAGCCTGAACTAGGAAGCTAACAAGCTTGTGTGTGCAAAGCGGCAACAGAATTAAAAACACCTCTTACCTTTTTGTAGTTAATAAATTCAACGTAATAACTAGGTCTATAGTATCCTTAACTATCATTGAAAAGGTTAATCCATTCTTCTCTAGCTAATTAAAAATCTTTCTCCCCATCGTCTCACGCTTTGGGCTCCCGAGTGGCGTAGTCATCTAAGGCACCACATTGCAGTGCTGGAGACGTCATTACAGACCCTGGTCCGATACCGGGCTGTGTCACAACCAGCCGTGATCGGGAGTCCCATAGGGCAGTGCACAATTGGCTCAACGTCGTCATTGTAGGAATTCATTGTAAATAAGAAAAATTCTTAACGGACTTTCCTAGTTAAATAAAGGTCAAACGTAAAAATAATTCTAACGTCAGCACAGTAGCCTATCCTCTGGAAGAGGGAGGGGCAGGTAGCCTAAACATGTACACACACAATGGTAAAGATTTTCAGCTTGCAGGCAGACACTAGTTAACATTAAAGGAACGCAGACCATGGGGGATAGAAAGATGCCGGATTGGCACACATTCAAGAAATCTGATTTAACAAAGTGGATATTTGTCAAATCCATCATATGTGATGTATTGTAACAGGCCCACAACGTGGTTACTAAAGTCCGACTAAAATATCTTTGTCTGTTTTCGCTGCATAACATTCAGAAGTAGTCCCTTTTTTAGGTTTAGAAGAAGTGACTGCTAAATGCTAACCCCTGTTCCAATAAGCTGGTAGCATAAATAGCATAGAGAAATTGGTGGTGGTAGTCAGTCGTTTTTTAACTCTGATGCAGTTGATTGGTGATGACATGAACATGTATTGGGGCTGACATCCATACAAGCATTAAACTCAGTTTTTCACAATTCCTGACATTTAATCCTAGTAAAAATTCCCTGTTTTAGGTCAGTTAGGATCACCACTTTATTTTAAGAATGTGAAATGTTATAATAATAGTAGAGAGAATTATTTCTTTCAGCTGTTATTTCTTTCATCACATTCCCAGTGGGTCAGAAGTTTACATACACTCAATTAGTATTTGGTAGCATTGCCTTTAAATTGTTTAACTTGGGTCAAACGTTTGGGGTAGCCTTCCACAAGCTTCGCACAATAAGTTGGGTGAATTTTGGCCCATTCCTCCTGATAGAGCTGATGTAACTGAGTCAGGTTTGTAGGCCTCCTTGCTCGCACACACTTTTTCAGTTCTGCCCACATATTTTCTATGGGATTGAGGTCGAGGCTTTGTGATGGCCACTCCAAAACCTTGACTTTGTTGTCCTTAAGCCATTTTGCCACAACTTTGGAAGTATGGTCGGGGGTCATTTACCATTTGGAAGACCCATTTGCGACCAAGCATTAACTTCCTGACTGATGTCTTGAGATGTTGCTTCAATATATCCACATAATTCTCCTCCCTCATGATGCCATCTATTTTGTGATGTGCACCAGTCCCCCCTGCAGCAAAGCACCCCCACAACATGATGCTGCCACCCCTGTGCTTCACGGTTGGGATGGTGTTCTTCGGCTTGCAAGCCTCCCCCTTTTTCCTCCAAACATAACGATGGGAATTATGGCCAAACAGCTCTATTTTTGTTTCATCAGACCAGGGGACATTTCTCCAAAAATTACAATCTTCGTCCCCATGTGCAGTTGTAAACCGTAGTCTGTTTTTTATGGCGGTTTTGGTGCAGTGGCTTCTTCCTTGCTGAGTGGCCTTTCAGGTTATGTCGATATAGGACTCGTTTTACTGTGGATATAGATACCTTTGTACCTGTTTCCTCCAGCATCTTCACAAGGTCTTTTGCTGTTGTTCTGGGATTGATTTGCACTTTTCGCACCAAAGTACGTTTATCTCTAGGAGACAGAACGCTTCTCCTTCCTAAGCGGTATGACGGCTGCGTGGGTCTCATGGTGTTTATACTTGCGTACTATTGTTTGTACAGATGAACGTGGTACCTTTAGGCATTTGGAAATTGCTCCCACGGATGAACCAGACTTGTGGTCTACAATTTTTTTTCTAAGGTCTTGGCTGATTTCTTTTGACTTTCCCATGATGTCAAGCAAAGAGGCACTGAGTTTGAAGGTAGGCCTTGAAATACATTCACAGGTAGACCTCCAATTGACTCAAATGATGTCAATTAGCCTCTTAGAAGCTTTTAAAGTAATGACATAATTTTCTGGAATTTCCCAAGCTGTTTAAAGGCACAGTCAACTTAGTGTATGTAAACTTCTGACCCACTGGAATTGTGATAGTGAATTATAAGTGAAATAATCTGTCAGTAAACAATTGTTGGAAAAATTACTTGTGTCATGCACAAAGTAGATGTCCTAACCGACTTGTCAAAACTATAGTTTGTTAACAAGAAATTTGTGGAGTGGTTGAAAAACAAGTTTTAATGACTCCAACCTAAGTGTATGTAAACTTCCGACTTCAACTGTAGGCACATTTTGCTAGGGGGCAAGCAGCATCTTTACCCCACATGTTTCCATGGCATTTCCATTGTTTGGGTCGAGTTTCATTGACCTCTTTACTACATCTATGGCACGGGTGTACCCCAATAGAATGGTGTGGACGCATTCACCTTATTAACTCGGAAACAAAACAATGTCCGAATATTCTGTTTTGTGGAGGACTTCTATTGTGGTGTTCTTGCCATTTTGCGAACATTAGCTAGCTAGCTCAAAACGTTTTGGGATCATACGTGTAGCGAAGACACTGAGTTGAGAAGCAGGTGCAGGGGAAATGTTTAATAAAACAACAAACATGGAACGAGACAACAGAACAGTAGCATCTTTGCATTAACACAGGATCAATACTGACTGGGGAAGGAAGCTAAGGGAGTGGCAGATATAGGAGAGGTAATAAGTGAGGTAATGGAGAACAGGTGTGCCTCATGATGACGTGCAGGTGTGCGTAATGATTGATGCTAGGTTTGCGTAATGATGGATCCCAGGACCGGTGGTTCGTATAATGGTGACGTCGAACGCCTGAGGGGAGGAGCGGGAGTAGACGTGACAGTACCCCCCCTCTGACACACGGCTCCAGCCGCAGGACGGCACTGACCAGAGGTGACGACCCAGAGGACAAGGTGCAGGCCGGTCGGCGAGGTGGAAATCACGTATGATGTTGGGATCCAGAATGTCCTCCACCGGAACCCAACATTGCTCCTCTGGGACATACCCCTCCCAGTCCACCAGGTACTGGAGCTGAGAGTCCAGTAGGGATCTGACGGCATAGGCCGTACTCCCCTCGATGTCCAGGGGAGGTGGAGGGGTGTCGGGGGACAGCATCAGCTAGGGGACCAGGAACCACCGGCCTAAGAAGGGAGACATGAAAAGATGAGATACGGTAGTCACTGGAAAGCTGTACGTCACCTCATTGACCCTCCGAAGAACCTTGAACGGCCCCACAAACCGGGGGCTGAGTTTCTTGCAGTGCAAGCGGAGTGGGAGGTTCCTGGTAGAAAGCCAGACACGATCCCCAGGGTGGAACACAAGGGTCACACTGCGGTGGCGGTGTGCCTGCTCCTCTTGACGATGGACGGCATGATGTAGTCTCATGTGAGGTCGGTACCCGGAAGTGAGGCTGACCGTGACCCCGAGCTTCTCCATAAAGGCTCTCCATACCTATGATGTGAATTGGGGGCCACGGTCGGAGACAATGTCCTCCATAATGCCAGAAGACCTGCTGGAATAGTGCCTCAGCGACCTGGAGAGCAGTAGGGAGAACAGAAAGATGGATTAAACAACAGGACTTTGAAAATCTATCCACAACCAGCAAAATGGTGGTAAAACCGTCAGAGGAGGGTTTTAAGTAACAAAGTCAATGGATGGATAGATGGGACCTGGGATGCTGAGGCACAGGAAGGGGAAGGAGTTTCCCTGCTGGAGCATTCTGAGGGGGATTTGGTTTGGGCACATACGGAACAGGAGTTGACGTAGCGAGTGACATCCTGTGCCAAGGTGGGCCACCAGTATTTCTCAGAGATGGATTGGGTAGTGCAAGAAATACCTGGATGTCCAGCGACGACAGTTGTGTGTGCCCAGGTCAGTAGCCCCATAGGAATGTAGATGCGCTCGGGAGGACAGTTAGTGTGCTCCCTCTCCAGAGCCTGGCGGATGTCCACATCTACGTCCCAGACCACAGGGGCTAGAACTCGGGAGGAAGAGATTATAGGTGCATTCTGGACAGGACCCTCTCCCGAATCAGAAATGGGACAGGGCATCAGCCTTGGTGTTCTTTTAACCTGGGCAATAGGTCAGCGTGAAGTCAAACCTTGTGCAGAAAAGGGCCCACCTTGCTTGGCGTGGATTCAGTCTCCTCGCTGTCTGTATGTAGGTTCCAATGGTCGGTGAGGATGACAAATGGTTCCTTATGTACTGGGCCGTTCGCACTACCCTCTGTAGCGCCTTACGGTCAGATGCCGAGCAGTTGCCATATCAGGCGGTGATGCAACCGGTCAGGATGCTCTCAATGGTGCAGCTGTAGAAATGTTTGAGGATCTGGGGACCCATGCCAAATCTTTTCAGTCTACTAAAATGTTGATCATAGATTTACTGATCCCGATTATAAATTAAGTGGTGCAACAGATCTCTGCTTGATTATCAACCTAGATTTACAAAACCTAGATTAGCTCTGATCCTAGATTAATTTAAACCATGTTGGTGCACCCTTTGAGATAGAAGTTTTAGTTTTTCTCATCAAACTGTAGAATTGCAGGAAATCCAGGGGAGGACAGCCCTTCTACTGTTTGCCTGCCCCCTCACCATTGATCTAAAGTACAACATTTGTACAGAATCAGATACTGTCGTTACATGATTGTGTTAATCATGTGCAATTTCAAGTGGTAGGTGCATCTAACAAGCCTATACAAAACACTGAAGATGTTTATCTTTTGATTCATTAATTGCAACCAATGTCAATCAGATAATGTTATGATTTCTCTAAAAGTGGCTGCTTTCCTATGGTGATTTAAAACAGAGATCTTTGTAATGCACTGTTGACTGGCTGTGCTGCCACTCTCACATTCTAGGATAGCACTCGACATCCAAACCCCTCTTAATTTATCTCTTGCTTATGCTGGCTAATCTGTGGCACAGAGAGGTAGTGTCCAACAGGCATAGGCTGTAGAGGGGTGAGAGGGGCAAGAGGGATGAGACAAGGGGTAAGAGGGATGTATGTTGATCTGGACAGAGGAAGGGACATTGACAGGGAGGAGAGGGCGCTGATGTAACTTCAACTTGTGGGCCATCTGGCACAGGTGGGGCAGCAGGTGACCATGAGGCAGTCGATGCATATGGTCATCTACAGGTGGTGGTGGTGGTGGGGAAGATATGAGATAGACAGGTGTCATGAGATAGTTTTTTAACACCCGTCTGTCTCTATTGTCTATTGTCTATTTTAACACCCGTCTGTCTCTACTACTCTCTGTTTATCATATATGCATAGTCACTTTAACTATACATTCATGAACATACTACCTCAATTTTGGCCCGGCCAACCAGTGCCCCCGCACATTGGCTAACCGGGCTATCTGCATTGTGTCGCACCACCCGCCAACCCCTCTTCTACGGTACTGCTACTCTCTGTTCATCATATATGCATAGTCACTTTAACCATATCTACATGTACATACTACCTCAATCAGCCCAACTAACCGGTGCCTGTATGCAGCCTCGCTACTGTTATAGCCTCGCTACTGTATATAGCCTCGCTACTGTTATTTTTCACTGTCTTTTTACTGTTGTTTTTATTTCTTTACTTACCTATTGTTCACATAATACCTTTTTTTGCACTGTTGGTTAGAGCCTGTCAGTAAGCATTTCACTGTAAGGTCTACACCTGTTGTATTCGGCGCACGTGACAAATAAACTTTGATTTGATTTGATTGGTCCTATTTAGTGATATACGTCATTGGACCTACTTTGGCCCTCATTATGATTGAGTGTTTATTGATCTTGTCTAGCATCACCTGACAGCTCTGTGTGTATGATACACTGGTTAATTTCATTATTGGAGATGTTACGTTATCAGCCAAGAGTAACATCAGGGGTGTTTCACTCTACCTGGATGCGGTATCTCTCCCTCATGTTGCTCTTGAGGGCCAGAGAAGTAGATGGGATGCAGGCAGAGAAAATGTCCAGCAGGGGGAGACAGAGACACTCTCCGAAGTCTGTACTGACACCAATGCAACCACACGCACACGCAGCTGCTCCATACCTCCGTTTTTGAGACTGCAGGGGACTGAAACGTGCCTGGCTGTATGGTCACTGCAGGCATCGGATGGGGCTGGACTGCCATCACTATGGATATACAGAGGACAATGCAAATCAAAGGGACTGCCAGAGATCTGCCCAGGTAAGATGGAGTTGAGTTATTTGACAAAGAAACTGAAAATATGCTGATTCAACATACAATTATTACATTGTCTTTTGTCTTAGCTGAATAACGGAATAACCTTATAACAAATGTATTATTAGGTTATTCTGTTATTCAGCTAAGTTAACAGATTCAATTTACAGAAAGACCGGTGTGAAGGCCAACTTACAGAAGAGGAACTTTTTGAGGCAATTAAATCTTTTCAGTCTGGAACAACACCAGGGCTTGACGGTATACCAGGAGAGTTATATCAGACCTTTTTTGATGTACTCAAAGATCCATTATTGGCATGTTTTAGTTACTCTTATACAAATGGTAGACTTTCAGGTACTCAACAAGGTCTGATTTCATTACTACTCAAACAGGACCCAGGTGGTAAGTATAGAGCCAGTTGTGATGCGACAATCCTGGCGAAATGCATAGCATATAGAATAAAAAAGGTTATACCAGATAGTGTTCATCCTGATCAGACAGGTTTTTTACCTGGATGATATATTGGAGATAATATACGACAATTACTTGAAACAATTGAACATTATCAAACATTGAAGATACCAGGTCTGGTCTTCATAGCAGATTTTGAAAAGGCGTTTGATAAAGTACGATTAGAATTTATATTTAAGTGCCTGGAATACTTTAATTTTGTTGAATCTCTTATACAATGGGTTAAAGTTATGTACAGCAACCCCAGATGTAAAATAGTAAACAATGGTTACTTCTCAGAAAGTATTGAACTTTTAAGAGGAGTTAAACATGGCTGTTCGTTGTCTCTATATCTATGTATTATGGCCATTGAAATGCTAGCTATTAAAATTAGATCCATCAAGAACTTCAAGGGGTTAAAAATCCAGGGGATAAAAAAAAAGTGTCAATGTATGCTGATGTATGCTAGTTTTTTATTAAGTCCGCAATCTGGATCCCTGCACAGTCTCATTGAAGATCTTGATCACTTTTCTAGCCTCTCTTGGAGTTAAACCTAATTATGACAAGTGTACCAATTTACGTATTGGATCGTTAAAAAAATACATTGTTTAGGCTACCTTGTAGTTTACCAATAAAATGGGCAGATGGTGAAGTAGACATACAGTTGAAGTCGGAAGATTATTTCACTTATAATGGAAACAGGTACAAAAGTATCTATATCCACAGTAAAACGAGTTCTATATCGACATAACCTGAAAGGAAAGCAAGGAAGAAGCCGCTGCTCAATAACCTCCATAAACAAGCCAGACTACGGTTTGCAACTGCACATGGGGACAAAGATCTTACTTTTTGGAGAAATGTCCTCTGGTCTGATGAAACAAAAATAGAATTGTTTGGCCATAATGACCATTGTTATGTTTGGAGGAAAAAGGGGGAGGCTTGCAAGCCGAAGAACACCATCCCAACCGCGAAGCACGGGGGTGGCAGCATCATGTTGTGGGGGTGCTTTGCTGTAGGAAGGACTGGTGCACATCACAAAATAGATGGCATCATGAGGTAGGAAATTGATGTGGATATATTGAAGCAACATCTCAAGACATCAGCCAGGAAGTTAATGCTTGGTCACAAATGGGGCTTCAAATGGACAATGGCCCCAAGCATACTTCCAAAGTTGTGGCAAATTGGCTTAAGGACAACAAAGTCAAGGTGTTGGAGTGGCCATCACAAAGCTCTGACCTCAAGCCTATAGAACATGTGTGGGCAAAACTGAAAAAGCGTGTGCGAACAAGGAGGCCTACAAACCTGACTCAGTTACACCAGCTCTGTCAAGAGGAATGGGCCAAAATTCACCCAACTTATTGTGGGAAGCTTGTGGAAGGCTACCTGAAACGTTTGACCCAAGTTAAACAATTTAAAGGCAATGCTACCAAATACTAATTCAGTGTATGTAAACTTCTGATCCTCTGGGAATGTGATGAAAGAAATAAAAGCTGAAATAAATAATTCTCTCTACTATTATTCTGACGTTTCACATTCTTAAAATAAAGTGGTGATCCTAACTGACCTAAGACAGGGAATTTTTACTAGGATTAAATGTCAGGAATTGTGAAAAACTGAGTTTAAATGTATTTGGCTAAGGTGTATGTAAACTTCCAACTTCAACTGTACTTGGTATTCACAACTCAAAAAATATAAAATAACTTACAATTCATTTCATTAGAAAGTTAACAAAAATAGATAAGATTTTGCAACAATGCAGAGGTAAATACTTGTCTTTTCATGGAAAAATTACATTGATTAACTTTTTGGTCCTATCACAGTTTACTTACTTACTAATGGCATTGCCTACCACAGATTACTCATTTTTAAAATCATATGAGCAAAACATATTTAATTTTATTTGGAATGCTAAGCCAGACCAAATTAAACGTGCCTATTTATATAATGAATATGAGTTTGGGGGGCTAAAATTATTAATAAGGCTAGGCGACCTGTCAACAACATCCGGTGAAATTGGAGGGCACGGACCTCAAATAAATAATCATAAAAATTATGGATATTAAACATTTATGAACATACAAGTATCTTATATCGGTTAAAAGCTTAAATTCTTGTTAATCTAACTACATTGTCCGATTTACAATAGGCTTTACAGCGAAAGCATACCATGCGATTGTTTGAGGAAGGCGCCCCACATCAACATATTTTTCAACCAGCACAGGCCTCATAAAATCACAAATAGCCATTAAATAATCACTTACTTTTTGAAAATCTTCCTCTGATTTGCAATCCAAAGGGTCCCAGCTACAACATGCATGGTCGTTTTGTTAGATAAAATTCTTCTTTATATCCAAACAGTTAGTTTAGTTGGATCCATCAATTTGAGTGATCCACTCTTCAACATGCAGACAAAGGAATCCAAAAAGCTACCGCTACACTTTGTTAAAACAAGTCACACTACGTTTCTATATAATCCTCAGGTACCCTAAAATGTAATTAAACTATAATATTTCATACAGAACGAAGTATGTACAATAGAAACGTAAAATTAGCAAGTGCACGTCCTCTTCTTTGCGCTGACAGACTGATTTCCAACTGTGACTCCATGTGCCAAAACTCAGAATTCTTCCTTGTTTGGGAAGAAACAAGCCTGAAACCTTGAACAAAGACCGTTGACATCTAGGGGAAGCCATAGGAATTGCAATCTGGGAGCTGGAATTGCATAGCTTTCAATTGTAAGTGCATGGGATCTCAAAAAAAAAATTGGGTTGGTTTTTCTTTGGATTTTCTCCTACCATATCAATTGTGTTATAGTCTCATTGTAACGCTCGTCTTCCTCCTCGTCTGAGGAGGAGCAAGGATCGGACCAAAGCGCAGCGTAGTGTGAATACATATAGATTTATTTGTGAAAAAACGAACACGAAGAACACTTGACAAAATACAAAATAACAAAACGACGTGAACAGACCTGTACTTGAGAACATAAAACAAGAACGCACGAACAGGAAGGAACACACAAACGAACGAACGAAACAGTCCCATGTGGCACAAACACTGACACAGGAACAATCACCCACAAACAAACAGTGAGAACAGCCTACCTTAATATGGTTCTCAATCAGAGGAAACGTAAAACACCTGCCCCTGATTGAGAACCATATCAGGCTAATTGAAAATGAACCCAACATAGAAACACATAACATAGAATGCCCACCCCAACTCACGCCCTGACCATACTAAACAAAGACAAAACAAAGGTAATTAGGTCAGGAACGTGACACTCATGCATTATTTTAACATTTCTACAAACTTCAAAGTTTTTTCTATCCAATGTTACCAATTATATGCATATCCTGGCTTCTGGGCCTGGGTAACAGGCAGTTTACTTTGGGCACATCAGTCAGGCGGAAATGAAGAAAAATAGACCCTAGCCTGAAGAACCGCTCACTAAAAGCTTCACTCATACATAAGTTATACTTAAACCCAAAATGGTTCTCCAATAGATTATTAACTTCTCTAGGGTATGTGGGACGGTAGCGTCCCACCTCGTCAACAGCCAGTGAAATTGCAGGGCACCAAATTCAAAACAACAGAAATCCCATAATTTAAATTCCTCAAACATACAAGTGTTTTACACCATTTTAAAGCTACACTTGTTGTAAATCTAGCCAAAGTGTCCGATTTCAAAAAGGTTTTACGACGAAAGCATACCAAACGATTATGTTAGGTATGAGCCAAGTCACAGAAAAAGACAGCCATTTTTCCAGCCAAAGAGAGCAGTAACAAAAAGCAGAAATAGAGATAAAATTAATCACTAACCTTTGATGATCTTCATCAGATGACACTCATAGGACTTCATGTTACACAATACATGTATGTTTTGTTCGGTAAAGTTCATATTTATATAAAAAAATCTGAGTTTAGGCCGGACGCTACTGTCTCACTTGGCAGAAAACCTGAGAAAATGCAGAGTGCCATATTCAAATTAATTCCTATGAAAATTCCTATAAAATCAAACTTTCATGAAATCACACATGAAAGATACCAAATTAAAGCTACACTTGTTGTGAATCCAGCCAATATGTCAGAATTCAAATAGGCTTTTCGGCGAAAGCATACGATGCTATTTTCTGAGGATAGCACCATTGTAAACCAAGAGAGATAAGCACATTCCAACCCTGCAGGCACGACACAAAACGCAGAAATAAATATATAATTCATGCCTTACCTTTGACGAGCTTCTGTTGTTGGCACTCCAATATGTCCCATAAACATCACAAATGGTCCTTTTGTTTGATTAACTCCGTCGATATATATCCAAAATGTCAATTTATTTGGCGCGTTTGATCCAGAAAAACACAAGTTCCAACTTGCTCAAACGTGACGACAAAATATCTTAAAGGTTACCTGTAAACTTTGCCCAAACATTTCAAAGTACTTTTGTAATACAACTTTAGGTATTTTTTAACGTTAATAATCGATCAAATTGAAGACGGGATAATCTGTGTTCAATACAGGATTAAAACCAACCGTAGCATGCCTTCTGGTCATGCGCTTCTATCTCACTAGCCCACCAAGAGTGACTCAACTTGAAGATGGCCATATTTCTTCATTACACAAAGGAATAACCTCAACCAATTTCTCTAGACTGTTGACATCCAGTGGAAGCCGTAGGAACTGCAAGCAGGTCGCTTAGAAATCTGGTTTCCCAATGAAAACTCATTGAAAAGAGAGTGACCTCAATTTATTTTTATTCTGAATGGTTTGTCCTCGGGGTTTCGCCTGCTAAATTTATACTCACAGACATGATTCAAACAGTTTTATAAACATCAGAGTGTTTTCTATCCAAATCTACTAATAATATGCATATCTTATTTTCTGCGGATGAGTAGCTGGCAGTTTAATTTGGGTATGCTTTTCATCCAAATGTGAAAATGCTGCCCCCTACCCTTTAAGAAAAGCTCATCCTTTGTTCAAAAATGGTTTTTTTCCTTCTACAGATTACAATTGATCATTTCCGACTAATTGAAAATGAAATTTTGTTTAAAGTAACGCCCTTTCTTAAACAAGCCATACAAAGCTGGTTAGAATTTCAGTTTTATCCTCCAGAAAAGATAGAACAAATATTACAACAAATGTTATGGTTAAACTCAAATATATTGACTCATAAAAAAACATTCTTTATGGAAATAAATGTTTAAAAACTGTATTTATTAATGATATTATGAAAAGAAATGGAGGAGTTATGTCACATATGCAGTTATTGAAAATATATGGGAATATCTGCTCAATACAAATTTACAACCACCTGATTGCAGCACTACCACAAAAATGGAGGAGGCAAGTGGAAAAGGGAGAAGGTAGGGAACTTGTTTGCCTGCCATATATTG
This sequence comes from Salvelinus namaycush, assembly GCF_016432855.1. Lineage (NCBI taxonomy): Eukaryota > Metazoa > Chordata > Actinopteri > Salmoniformes > Salmonidae > Salvelinus > Salvelinus namaycush. The sequence goes on along the minus strand of NC_052342.1, from coordinate 14,960,934 downwards.
AAGATACAAATTGGCTGAAAGGAACTGGCATAAATAGAAAAATATACCAGTTTCATCTGAGGACAAAAATGTTGACAGCTGCGCCATACAGGTTGCAAAGTAAATTGGAGGAGATTTTTGATGTACCAATTCCATGGCTTATGAACTGGTACAAAGAAAAACTACACTTGACTCAATGACTTTTTCAATTTAAATTATTATATAAAATTCTTGCCACCAACAGAATGCTATATGTATGGGACATACACCAATCTCAGCTCTGTAGATTTTGTTGCAGAATCAATAGATCACTTATTTTGGTATTGCCCCAATATAGCTTGTTTCTGGTCACAGGTTCAGGAATGTGTGAAAGGCCGTATCTATTCACTGACGAAATCCTAGGCGGGACAGCATGAGACGAAATGAGACTCAGAGACGTGACTTCAACAAAAATAAGAAAACTGTATTGTGAGTTCTTCTTTCAACTATCTCAGGGACCGTACAAACAAAGGCCAGGGTAATGGCTATCCAAACAACAAAATAAACGAACAGTTGGTACCCAACGCCACTCCAACAGCTTGAGCGGAACCTATAACAGGGCAGCCTGTTGTCCTGGAATTCAACATAGTCTCCAGCTCATAATCACTCTCTCCCTTCTGCCCCTTCAGTCAGGTCCTTAATAAGAGAACACAACCAATAATCAGTCAATTGGCCTCAGGTGAGCTCATCAGTAGTGGCTGTACTGCAGAGCAGCTCCAGGAGAGGGCGCAGTCGGACCACTTGATCCGGCTGATCCCTCACAAATGGTTAAAAAATCACTACGTGCACTTAAAATTAACCTTACAAATAGCAGTGTTGGGCGATCTGGAAAGCCATAGCCAGTCAATAAATAATATAATAATACTCGTAGGAAAGGTTTTCATATTTAGCTCACAATCTGTTGATAATATACGATTAGAAAGATTCAAACATTTTGTAAAACATCACAGCACAATTGAAAAATATATGGCACATGGAAACCAAACAAGGGCGGTCTATGGAGACAGGTGGGATGGGTTGAGAGTGGCTGAGGGTTGGGATTAAAGAGTTTGTTTGGTAATATATTGTTGTTATATATAAAAGTACCATGTATGTAAAATGTATATGTAAAATGTATATATTTTTAAATGTGTATGTAAAATGTACAGGTAAAATGTATGTATATGTAGCAAAAAAGCTGTAAAAAAAAACTAAGATATTTGTCCTCCGTAGAGGGTGGAGGGGTTAAAAAAATAATATATATATAATAAATAAAAAACAAGTTAACAGATTCAACATCATCACTACTGGCCTTTCAACTTCTGAGGTCACAAAGAATACATCTTATTTCACTACTGCCAGAGGGACTAGGTCAGTAGCTAATACCACAGTGTTTATTGGTTGCTATCACAAGTCCCATCTGAAACTCTAATAGCAGGCTGGTTTTTATATGTCTGCTCGGATCAGAGGGGCTGGTCTGGTCTTTTCACAGTAAACAGAATAAGAAAGGACATCTCCTCCCCTTCGATTCATCTCTAGGTTACTGGTAGTCTCCCTAGGCAGACGGGTTGCCTCCCACATGAACAATGTGGCAAGGGAGATGACCCAGTGATGTTGCTTATGTGTTGCTTTAAGTCTGGGATTAAAGAGACTAGGGAACTGAGCTCTTAGAGCACTCAAAACACTGAAGTTGTGGTTCAATTGTGGTTTGGTTGGTGAACGGGTTTAGGTACTTACAGAATCGGTCAACGACGGTCCATGTTCCGATCTATTGTAACTGTTGTATGAAATTCATGTCAGTAACATTTTCTGCTATGATAACTTTGGCAGTTACTTAGATGTATTATTATATGAAATGACAGCTTTTGTTCTCTTATTAATAACTTATCATCTGCTCTAGAGCTGAATATAAAGTTATTATTTAAAAAGCAAGCACACAATTCATGATTTTATTTCACGTACAAATTCCAGGATGCACTGTATTGATTGTGATATAAAAGCATTAATGGTAATGATAGTGCTTTTAACCCACACAATGTTTAGAACTTTTTGCGCCTTTACTGCTTGAACGGTTCCACATAACCATTTTAATTTTCTGTTTCCGGGTATGACATAAAAATAGCATACAGCATAAAAAAGAATGACTTCTCATCGAAGAACCACAAAAGACATCTCACAGTCTACCTGCTTCTGAAGGTGATGGTGATGGTCAGGTCTACTCCGTGTCTAGAAGGGGTGGAGATGCAGAAAACAAGACTGGATACACAGAGTCAAATTCACACACGGATGGATGGGTCAGCACACAGCTAATGAGAGTGTGTACCTTAGGTTCTCTCTGGCAACCAAATGTGTCTGTGTGGCGGGAGGAACCTGTGTGTGTGTGTGTGTGTGTGTGTGTGTGTGTGTGTGTGTGTGTGTGTGTGTGTGTGTGTGTGCGCGTGCGCGTGCGTGTGCGTGCGTGTCACTCATGACATTGTCATACTGTCATAGAGTGACCTGGATCTGGGTCATCTCCCTAAACACCTGCCTGCAGCCCACTGGGCACCTTGGATATAATATCATTGGTGTGTGTGCGCTTGTCAATGCATTAATGTATGTGTGTGTGGAGATAATATCAATGGTCACAGCTGTGGTGTGTGTGTGTGTCACTGTCACTCGTGACATTGTCATTGTATATTTCTTTGAGTGACCTGGATCTCGGTAAACTTCTGCCTGCAGCCCTCTGGGCATCGTGTGTGTATGATGGATGAAATGAGACACTTGAAAATAAGTTGTTCATATCATTGCAGAGTTTTGATGAGCCAGAGGACTATTATGTGTTGTATTGTTTGTTGACAGGGAGTTTTATATATACAGTGCTTTCGGAAAGTATTCAGACCCCTTGACTTTTTCCACATTTTGTTACATTATTCTAAAATGGATTCAATTAATTGTTTTCTCATCAATCTACACACAATACCCCATAATGACAAATTGAAACCAGGTTTTTAGAAATTTTAGCAAATGTATTAAAAATAATATTTACATAAATATTCAGATCCTTTGCTATGAGACTTGTTGAGACCTGTTTCCATTGATCATCCTTGAGATGTTTCTACAACTTGACTGGAATCCACCTGTGGTAAATTAAATTGATTGAACATGATTTGGAAAGGCACACACCTGTCTATATAAGGTCCCACAGTTGACAGTGCATGTCAGAACAAAAACCAAGCCATGAGGTCGAAGGAATTTTCCGTAGAGCTCCGAGACAGGAGTGTGTCTAGACACATCTGGGGAAGCGTACCAAAACATTTCTGCAACATTGAAGGTCCCCAAGAACACAGTGGCCTCCATTCTTAAATGGAAAATGTTTGGAACCACCAAGTCTCTTCCTAGAGCTGGCCGCCCGGCCAAACTGAGCAATCGGAGGAGAAGGGCCTTGGTCAGGGAGGGGACCAAGAACCCGATGGTAACTCTGACATTGCTCTAGAGTTCCTCTGTGGAGATGGGAGAACCTTCCAGAAGGACAACCATCTCTGCAGGAACTACACCAATCAGGCCTTTATGGTTGAGTGGCCAGATGGAAGCCACTCCTCAGTAAAAGGCCATGACAGCTCGTTTCGAGTTTGCCAAAAGGCACCTAAAGATTCTCAGACCATGAGAAACAAGATTGTCTGGTCTGATGAAAGCAAGATTGAACTCTTTGGTCTGAATGCCAAGCGACACATCTGGAGGAAACCTGGCACCATCCCTACGGTGAAGCATGGTGGTGGCAGCCTCATGCTTTTTAGCAGCATCATGTTTTTTAGCAGCATGGACTGGGAGACTTGTCAGGATTGAGGCAAAGATGAACAGAGCAAAGTACAGAGAAATCCTTGATGAAAACCTGCTCCAGAACACTCAGGACCTCTGACTGGGGCGAAGGTTCACCTTTCAACAGGACAACGACCCTAAGCACACAAGCAAGACAACGCAGGAGTTGCTTCAGGACAAGTCTCTGAATGTCCTTGAGTAGCCCAGTCAGAGCCTGGACTTGAACCCGATCAAACATCTCTGGAGAGACCTGAAAATAGCTGTGCAGCAATGCTCCCCATCCAATCTGACAGAGCTTGAGAGGATCTGCAGAGAAGAATGGGAGAAACTCCCCAAATCCAAGTGTGCCATCGACAGAGCAGTCACAACATTCAGCCAGAATGATAGATGTTAACAAAGAGCAAGATCAACCAATGACATTCCCATTTTTGCTCTTTTTCAACTAAATGGTTTATGTCACCATAGGTCTGTCAGACCCATGTGGCAAAGTCATTATAGTTGTCACTATTCTTGACCTGTGAAACCTAGTGTCTAGTCACCACAGCTGACCCCTAAGGCCGGGATGACATTCCCCCTGGTCCTCCAGATCACGCTTAAAGGGGAAACCTGCAGTTCAAACAATAACAAAAAGGCCACCAGACCGCTCTTTTTGGTAAAAAGCTGAGGGATAGCACTAGAGAAATGTAACTACTCTCAAATTCATAGAAAGAGCTATGGATGCAAGGACAGAAGTTTTAACCATGTTTTAAAGCTATGCAATGTTTGTTTACAATTGGATTGTTTACAAACAATGGAGTAAAGCATGCTTATATTTTGTGTTCTGATGGAGTGCGACAGTTGAACTAAGCTCCTGCTGCATTAATAAGTGATATTCTTCAAGATTCAATTGGTATAGCGTTATAGCATTCATTTCAAAGTCCAAAGATGGATGTAGCAATTGCTGATTAACCCCTTTAAATTAATCAGATCAGCACTACCACTCTGAGACACTTTTTGAATAGGCGCCCTGGTCCATAATAGTCATTCATGGTCCCTCAGATGGGGTTTTGTAACTTTGGTCCTTGCATAATGTAACAACTGACTGGGCACTGATTGGTAGAGGGCTCAGTCAGCTGTTACAAGCTCTCCTTTACAGGTTTGGCAGGGGTAGGCCGTCATTGTGTAAAAAATACCTCTTAACTAGAACTGGACATTGAGGCCATTTCTCTGAAAGTATGTCACTTCACTTGCAAATGTGAATACCTGCATTTTCAAATGTCTATATACCCGGTAGCCTACTAATGGATCTAAAAGAAAAACCATGCAAAGTGTACATTGTTTTTCTTCCACAAATATTTATTTTAGATGAATAGGAATATGAATGTGGTCTGCACATTTATGAACGTGATTTGATAATTTTTCATAGACTACCCCTGGACTCAATTAAATCACACTAAGGATGGGAATGTAGAGGTCCACAAAATTAACTTTCCATAGAGCCAGTAATTTGGGTAACATAACTGACAGGCAGTATCTCCAATAGAGATGCCTAAAATAGATATTTTGCAAAATGATTGGATGAAACACAGACCGGCCTCTAACTGTCAAACCAATGAAAAATATCTATATTTGATTTGCGGTCATGTTGACCAATGATAAGTCAGTATGCTATTTTGGGTGTATCTTTCAAGAATGAGGGGTGGGATTATCGAGATCATTCAGTACCTCACTGATGTACTCTGTCGGCGTGCGTTTGAGGGACGGGCGGTTGGAGTATAAGGAGTTGTAGGGCTATAGTGCACCACAAACGCTTAGTTCGGGAGGAGACTTTTTTGCTAAATTATACTTCAAAAACAACAAAAGGAATCCCAGCGATGACTTAATACAGTAACTTCTCCGACTGCTGCATGTATACGCCTGTTTTGGCATCCCGCAAGTGACGGAATCAAGGTGTCGATGATAGCTAGCTGCTTGCTAACATCTCCCTTTCACATAGCATCATTAGCTTTGAAGCACATTGCAACTAGACCGCCGCGGGCCCCCTCAACGCAGGACAGCACCTTGCTAGTGCCGTTGCACGCTAGCTAACAAAGGTATCGTCGATAGTTTGCTAACGTTAGCTAGGTAGTGAGCTAACGTCAAGTTGACCGCTGGAGACGCTAACGTTAGCTATTCGTTGATCCCATAATCAACACCCAACTCCCCGATCCCTTCACCCCTCTCCCTCCACCTCCCGAAACACTGGAAATCCACAAGCGGCCGGAGAGCGGCGACGGGCCAGCGGCAGAGAAGCTGGGGATGGTACCGGAACCGCACGGAGTCGTAGCGGCTCAATCAGAGAAGCCCAGTCGTGGGGACCTACCGACGACTATGGACGGGCTGGCGGTGGAGGTTCGCGGTTCGAACGGGGCCTTCTACAAGGTAAATGAAATAGTGCAGTCATTAACGTTTGCTAAGGATGCACAACTGGTAAACAATTGCAAATATGGATGTCGACAGAGTTTTGTTCTAACTAGTTAGCAAATACCAAGCTAGCGTTGGTAACGTTAACTAACTAGCTGGCAGATTTGGTTAGCAGCATCATTCATTGAGAGTAGGCCCAAATGTTAAGATCGCTATTCCTAGATTTTTTTTTTTTTTTCATCAGGTCACCGTTGGCCGTTGTGGAGCACGCTTGTTGTGGCCTGGTTTTGGTCAATTCCAAATGTCTATTTTTACACTTTGTTGGCTGTCTTGAGCTAGTCAGCTAACCATCTTCTCGGGGCACTCCTTTCTTTGGTAGGAGTTGCTAGCTAATCACTCACATTTGCTAGCGAGAATAAGGGCGGTGGAAGGATGGCAAATATAAAATGTTATGAGATCTCGACCTGTTTGTTTACTGGCCCGGGTGAGACATAGCAAAGTAAGTAGCCTAACTGACGTAATGTATTTGATTAGTCTTTCTAAGCAGGTACCTACCATAAAGCTGTCAAATTATTTCCACTTTCGCACATTGTTTCCTAACAAGTTTTTTTTCTTCCAATTTCTCGTTCAAAGGAGGAGGCTGAGTCAGCCTACGTTATTACAGTGAATCAAATGATTTACATTGATAGTCAGTCATATCATGGCTGTTTCCAAACATCACACTACAGTGACATAACCAAATTAGGTGACTCAACATAAGGGAGTCAATGCATTTATTTTCATTATGAGGATGTCAGTTATTTTATTCAGTGACTCAAGTTGAGTCAAATGACTACATTTAATGTCAGCAAGGCAGAAGTCCCTGTGCAAATGCTTGCTGTAGTTTAGTAAAACAGACAGTTTGTGTACTGGCAGACAGTTGAATAGGCCCTAGTGATTTGCTATGGGTTGAATGGCTCAGTTGAGCCTGCCTGACAGTAACTGAAGAACTGAAGCAGGTGTTGGTGGAACAGGTGATCCTAATCTCAGCACTCTGCCAGTCCAAATGATCATTCACTCTGTCCTGTTTTTTCTCTAGCTCTGCTCTCCCCTTGTGGTTTAGACCCCTCAAATTCAACTCTGGAACTCGAAGCCAGTTCCACTGCATTTTTAGATTGTTTCCATATATTTAGGGACGGATTTAGACCTTGGACACCAGGTGGGTGCAATTAATTATCAGGTAGAACAGAACCAACTGGCTCAGGATCTCATAGGGTAAGAGTTTAATAGCCCTGGTTTGGACTATGTTTACTCTCCTCCCTCACACCTGTTCTGTTAACTTTGTGACATTTTGGCTCTACGGCCTGAAAGTATACAATCCATTCACCTTTACAGTACCTTTCATTTTCACATTTTGTTGCCTTACAGCCTTCATTTAAAATATATTAAATTTAGATTTTTTTAGTTAACTGGCCTACACACTACCCCGTGATGTCAAAGTGGAATTATGTTTTTGAAAATGTTTACCAATTCATTCAAATGAAAAGCTGAAGTGTCAATACGTGTTCAATCCCTTTGTTATGCTAGCCTAAATAAGGAGTGAAAATATGCACAAGTCACATAATAAGTTGCATGGACTCACTCTGTGTGCAATAAGTGTTTAACATAATTTTTGAATTACCCCATCTCTGTACCCCACACATACAATTATCTGTAAGATCCCTCAGTGGAGTAGTGAATTTCAAACACAGATTCAACCACAAAGACTGGGAAGGTTTTCCAATGCCTTGCAAAGAAGGGCACCATTGGTAGATAGGTACAAAAAAAACCACAGTGAGTATACCTTCGAGCATGGTGAAGTTCATTACGCTTTGGATGGTGTATCAATACACCCAGTCACTACAAAGATACAGGCGTCGTTCCTAACTGTTGCCGGAGAGGAATGAGCGCTTGCGCCGGGATTTTACCATGAGGCCAATGGTGACTTTAAAACAGTTACAGAGTTGAATGGCTGTGATAGGAGAGCACTGAGGATAGATCAACAACATTGTAGTTACTCTACAATACTAACTTAATTGACAGAGTGAAAAGGAAGCCTGTATAGAATAAAGTAATATGGCAAAGCAATTCACTTTTTGGCCTGAATACAAAGTGTTATGTTTGGGGCATATCCAACACATTACTGAGTATCACTCTACTAATTTCCAGCATAGTGCTGGCTGCATCATGTTGTGGGCATGCTTGTAATTGTTAAAGACTGGAGTTTTTCAGGATATAAAAAGGAAATGGAGCTAAGCACAGGAAAATCCTATTGGGAAAACCTGTTTGTCTGCTTTCCACCAGACACTGGGAGATTAATTCACATTTCAGCAGGACAATAGCCTAAAACACAAGGACAAATCTACACTGAAGTTGATTATCAAGAAGACAGTGAATGTTACTGAGTGGTCAGGTTAGATTTGACTTAAATCTACATGAAAACCTATTGCAAGACCTGAACATGGTTGTCTAGGAATGATTTAAAAAAAAACAAAAAAACAATGGGAAAATATTTGCATAATCCAGGTATGGAAAGCTCTTAGACTTAACCAGAGAGTCTCAACTGTAATCACTGCCAAAGGTGCTTCAAAGTATGACTCGGTTGTAAATAAGATTTATGTGTTTCGTTTGAAACAATTTTGGTGCGAAAAAAAAATCTAATTTTGTCATTGTGGGTTATTTTGTGTAGATGACCGAGAAAGTCGATTTTTATCCATTTTGAATTCAGGCTGTAACACAGACATGTTGATTTAAAGTCAAGGGGTATGAATACTTTCTGAAGGCACTGTACTAATCTCCTCTCACTATTGTTCATATCAAGCACACGAGTGCGTTTTCGACATCCCTTAATTTATCTAGGAATCCTGTGAGAGCAGCACCTTTGACTTCTTTATATACAGTATCAGTCAAAGGTTTGGACACCCCTACTCATTCCATTGTTTTTCTTTGTTTTTACTGTTCTCTACATTGTAGAATAATAGTGAAGACATCAAAACTATGAAATAACACATTTGGAATCATGTATTAACCCAAAAAGTTTTAAACAAATTTATTTGAACTTGTTCAAAGTAGCCACCCTTTGCCTTGATGACAGCTTTGCACACTTGGCATTCTCTCAACCAGCTTCATGAGGTAGTCACCTGGAATGCATTTCAATTAACAGGTGTGCCTCGTTAAAAGTTTGTGGAATTTCTTTAGTTAATGCATTTGAGCCAATCAGTTGTGTTGTGACAAGGGTGGGGGGGGGGGTAGTAGTACAGAAGATAGCCCTATTTGGTAAAAGACCAAGTCCATATTATGGCAAGAACAGCTCAAATAATCAGAGAAATGACAGTCCATCGTTACTATGAGACATGAAGGTCAGCCAATCCGGAAAACTTCAAGGACTTTGAACGTTTCTAAAAGTGCAGTCGCAAAAACAGACAAGCGCTATGATGAAACTGTCTCTCATGAGGACTGCCACAGGAATGGAAGACCCAAAGTTAACTCTGCTGCAGAGGATACGTTTATTAGTTACGAGCTTCAGAAATTTCAGCCCAAATAAATGCTTCGGATTTCAAGTAACAGTCATCCCAACATCAACTGTTCAGAGGAGATTGTGTGAATCAGGCATTCATGGTTGAATTCCTGCAAAGAAACCACTACTAAAGGACACCAATAAGAAGAGACTTGCTTGGGCTAAGAAACACGAGTGATGGACATTAGACCGGTGGAAATCTGTCCTTTGGTCTGTGTCCAAATGTAAGATTTTTGGTTACAACAGCTTTGTCTTCGTGAGATGCAGGTTAGGTGGACGGATGCTCTCCGCACATGTAGTTCCCACCGTGAAGCATGGAGGAGGTTGTGTTATCGTGTGTGGCTGCTTTGCTGGTGACGCAGAAGGTGATTTATTTCAAATTCAAGGCTCACTTAACCAGTATGGCTACCACAGCATTCTGCCGCGATATGCCATCCCATCTGGTTTTTCAACAGGATAATGTCCCAAAACACCTCTAGGTTGGATAGGGGCTATTTTACATAGAGAGTGATGGAGTGCTGCATCAGATGACCTGGCCTCCCCAATCCCCCGACCTCAACCAAATTGAAATGGTTTGGGATGAGTTGGACCGCAGCATGAAGGAAAATCAGCCAACAGGTGCTCAGCATATGTGGGAACTCCTTCAAGACTGTTGGAAAAGCATTCCTCAGGAAGCTGGTTGAGAGAATTCCAAGAGTGTGCAAAGCTGTCATCAAGGCAAAGGGTGGCTACTTTGAATAATATAACATCAAAATATATTTTGATTTAACATTTTGTTTACTACCTGATTCCATATGTGTTATTTCATAGTTGTCTTCACTTATTCTACAATGTAGAAAATAGTAAAATTAAAGATAAACCCTTGAATGAGCAACCATGTCCAAGCTTTTGACTGGTTATGTATGTGTTTATTGGGGTGGCAGGTAGCCTAGTGGTTAGCGCGTTGGGCCAGTAGCCGAAAGGTTGCTAGATCGAATCCCCGAGCTGACAAGGTCAATCTGTTGTTCTGCCCCTGAACAAGGCAGTTAACCCACTGTTTCTAGGCCGTCATTGTAAATAATAATTTGTTCCTAACTGACTTGCCTAGTTAAATAAAAAAGTATATATATATATATACATATACTATAGTTCAAAAGTTTGGGGTCACTTGGAAATGTCCCTTTAAAAAAAAAAAGAAAAGCACCTTTGTCCGTAAAAATAACATCAAATTGATCATAAATACAGTGTGGACATGGTTCATGTTGTAAATGACTATTGTAGCTGTAAACGGCAGATTATTTTTTTATGTAATTTCTACATGGGCGTGCACAGGCCCATTTATCAGCAACTATCACTCCTGTGGTCCAGTGGCACATTGTTTTAGTTAATCCAAGTTTGTCATTTTAAATGGCTAATTGATCATTAGAAAACCCTTTTGCAATTATGTTAGCGCAGCTGAAAACTGTTCTGATTTAAAGAAGAAATAAAACTGACCTTTAGACTAGTTGAGTGTCTGGAGCATCAGCATTTGTGGGTTCGATTACAGGCTCAAAATGGCCAGAAACAAAGAACTTTCTTCAAAAACTTATCAGTCTATTGTTGTTCTGAGAAATGAAGGCTATTCCATGCGTGAAATGTATGAGATCTTCAGTTTCTTGGCCAACGTCGTGTACTACTCCCTTCACAGAACAGCTCAAACTGGCTCTAAGCAGAATAGAGTGGGAGGCCCCGGTGCACAATTGAGCAAGAGGACAAGTACATAAGTGTCTAGTTTGAGAAACAGACGCCTCACAAGTCCTCAACTGGCAGCTTCATTAAATGGTACCCGCACAACACCAGTCTCAAAGTCAACAGTGAAGAGGTGACTTCGGGATGCTGGCCTTATCAATTAACTTCTCAATATTGTTAAGTCCATTTCGAGAGAACGTGAAAAAATATATAATAATTAGGGGCGGGAATAGGCTTCCATACTCCCTCCCTGTGTATTCCTAAAGTTAGGGATGCACGATATATCGGTGAACATATCGGTATCGGACGATATTCGCTAAAAATGCCAACATCTGTGTCGGCTGATGTGCAAAAGCTGACTTGCATACCTAAATAATGTAGGTACATGACCTAATGACGCCACGTAAAATTTTGCACTACCAGTGCAACACAGCATTCCTAACCTACCCCACAATGTCTGCTGTGTGGATCAAGCAGTCATTTGAAAGAGTAACAATTTAAGCGAGACAACTCAAAGGCTAAGTCCATTAAAGTCAAGATAATGGATTTCATTGCCCTTGACAATCAACCGTTCTGTCGTGGGTGATGTTGGCTTTCGCCGACTGGTCGAGCACCGGTTAACACTACCAAGTGCGCTATTTTTCCGATGTTGTCCTACCGGAGTTACACAGTAATAGCGTCACTGCTATTAGCTGCATGACATGCATACCATGGAATGCTGTTTAGGTATTTGCGTGTCAAAAAAGGCACAGTAGCACTGTCAAAGTTGTACAAAGAAAGTCAGCAAACACCGGCCATGAACGATGTGTTTACAATACCGCGTTGGTAATAAAGCATAATTTGTTCGACCGCTACTTCTGGGGTAGCTAGCTTTAGCTTGGTACCTAGCTAGCACCAATACAACCAGCCTGAAAACAATGACCAGTAAAAACTGTCTTCATTTTAATTATTCTTAGCAATGATTTAGGAATCCTTGTAAGTATTGGCTAGGTTGCCACTTGTTGTTCGCCTATTGAAATTGTAACTTCAGTTCATGAAAATAAATAGCTAGCCAGCTATCTAACCCTGTTGCCCAAAGCTAATGTTATAAGTCGCCAGCTAGCTTCATCTGGCTAGTGTACTTGAGGCTCGACCAGGTTGTGTTGTGAAGCTAGCCAAATTAAGGCATAGGCACAATAGTGGAATTTGCAGTTTGTCAATGACTGATGCAAATGAATACAAATAGTAGAATTATGCCATCATTTTATTTTGAAGGCTAACCGCAAAGTCCATTATTGTGGCTAATCCTTATTGTGCCTAGCTTCACATAGATGGGTCCAGCCATCATTAATCAAATAAGAATTGTCTTATAAATTAGGGTTATTTTAGATGACAGCTATATAATTAGCTAGATTGTCGTTTGGCTATGTTTTTGGGGAAGAACATTGTTTGCACAAGTTCCACAGACGTGTGACTAACAAATGGAATAATGTGTCCCTGAACAAAAGGGGTCAAAATCAAAGTCAGTATCTGGTGTGGCCACCAGTTGCATTAAGTACTGCAGTGCATCTCCTCATGTACTGACCCAGATTTGCCAGTTCTTGCTGTGCGATGTTACCCCACTTTTCCACCAAGACACCTGCAAGTTCCTGGACATTTCTGGGGGTAATGTTCCTAGCCCTCACCCTCTGATCCAACAGGTCCCAGATGTGCTCAATGGGATTGAGATCAGGGCTCTTTGCTGGACATGGCAGAACACTGACATTCCTGTCTTGCAGGACATCACGCACAGAACGAGCAGTGTGGCATTGTCATGCTGGAGGGTCATGTCAGGATGAGCCTGCAGGATGGGTACCACATGAGGGAGGAGGATGTCTTCCCTGTAACGCACAGCGTTGAGATTGCCTGAAATGACGTCAAGTTCTGTCGGATGATGCTGTTAAACACCACCCCAGACCATGATGCACCCTCCACCTCCAAATCGATCCCACTCCAGAGTACAGGCCTCGGTGTAATGCTCGTTCTTTCGACGATAAACACGAATCCAACTATCACCCCTGGTGAAACAAAACCGCGACTCGTCAGTGAAGAGCACTTTTTGCCAGTCCTGTCTGGTCCAGTGACGGTGGGTTTGTGCCCATAGGTGACGTTGTTGCCGGTGATGTCTGGTGAGAACCTGCCTTACAACATGCCTACAAGCCCTCAGTCCAAACACTCTCAGCCTATTGCGGACAGTCTGAGCACCGATGGAGGGATTGTGCGTTCCTGGTGTAACTCGGGCAGTTGTTGTTGCCATCCTGTACCTGTCCCGTAGGTGTGATGTTCGGATGTACCGATCCTGTGCAGGTGTTACACGTGGTCTGCCACTGAGAGGATGATCAGCTGTCTGTCCTGTCTCCTGTAGTGCTGTCTTAGGTGTCTCACAGTACGGACATTGCAATTTATTGCCCTGGCTACATCTGCAGTCCTCATGCTTACGGCATGTTCACACAGATGAGCAGGGACCCTGGGCATCTTTTGGTGTTTTTCAGTGTCAGTAGAAAGGCTTCTTTAGTGTCCTAAGTTTTCATAACTGTGACCTTAATTGCCTACCATCTGTAAGCTGTTAGTGTCCTGTCTCCTGTAGTGCTGTCTTTCTAGCCCAGGGGTTCCGCTAGCGGAACACCGACAGCATTCCGCTGAAAAGGCAGCGCGCGAAATTCAAAAATATTTTTTTGAAATATGTAACTTTCACACATTAACAAGTCCAATACAGCAAATGAAAGAAACATCTTGTTAATCTAGCCATGGTGTCCGATTTCAAAAATGTTTCACAGCAAAAGCACAACATTTGATTGTTAGGTCAGAGCCAAGTCAGACACACACAGCCATTTTTTTCAGCCAAGGATAGGAGTCACAAAAAGCAGAAATATAGATAAAATGAATCACTAACCTTTGATCTTCATCAGACGACACTCATAGGACATCATGTTACACAATACATGTATGTTTTGTTCGATAATGTGCATATTTATATAAAAAAATCTGTATACATTGGCGCGTTATGTGCAGTAGTGTTTTGATTCCAAAACATCCGGTGATTTTGCAGAAATACTCATAATAAACATTGATAAAAGATGCAAGTGTTATTCACAGAATTAAAGATAAACTTATCCTCTATGCAACCGCTGTGTCAGATTTAAAATAAAAAATAAAATAAAATACGGAAAAATAATAATCTGAGAACGGCGCTCAGAACCCAAAATAGCCAAAGAAATAGCCACCATTTTGGCGTCAACAGAAGCTACAAAAAACTTTGATATTCATCAGAAGGCAGTCCCAGGAATCCCAGTTCGACAATAAATGACAGATTTGTTCCATTAGCTTCTACTTGGTCACAATCCCGGATCCGGGAGCACCCTCATCAGTAAAAAAGCTGACTAGCATAGCCTAGCATAGCGCCACAAGTAAATACTAGCATCTAAATATCATGAAATCACAAGTCCAAGACACCAGATGAAAGATACACATCTTGTGAATCCAGCCATCATTTCTGATTTTAATTTTTTTACAGGGAAGACACTATGTATTTCTATTAGCTAACCACGATAGCAAAAGACAACTTTTTTTTCCCACCATTTTTTTACTGCATAGGTAGCTATCACAAATTCGACCAAATAAAGATAGAAATAGTCACTAACCAAGAAACAACTTCATCAGATGACAGTCTGATAACATATTTATTGTATAGCATATGTTTTGTTAGAAAAGTGTGCATACTTCAGGTATAAATCATAGTTTTACATTGCAGCCACCATCACAACTCTCACCAAAGCAACTAGAATAACTACAGAGAGCAACGTGAATTACCTAAATACTCATCATAAAACATTTATGAAAAATACACAGTGTACAGCAAATGAAAGACAAAGATCTTGTGAATCCAGCCAATATTTCAGATTTTTTAAGTGTTTTACAGCGAAAACACAATATAGCATTATATTAGCTTACTACAATAGCCAACCACACAACAGCATTGATTCAAGCCAACAATAGCGATAACGAATAAACCAGCAAAAGATATTAATTTTTTCACTAACCTTCTCAAACTTCTTCAGATGACAGTCCTATAACATCATATTACACAATACATATAGAGTTTGTTCGAAAATGTGCATATTTAGCGGCACAAATCGTGGTTATACAATGATAATAGTAGCCAAGCTGCCAACAAAATGTCGGGAGAAATCTTGGGAGAGGCACCTAATCTAATCAGTAACTAATCCTAAACTTGACTAAAAAATACAGGTTGGACAGCAAATGAAAGATACATTAGTTCTTAATGCAACCGCTGTGTTAGATTTTTAAAATTAACGTTACTACGACATACAGCGTGCGCTAAAGCGAGACCGCACCGAAATTAATGGCGGAATAGTAGTGTCACATTTTTCAACAGAACAACGAATTAACATCATAAATAGTTCTTACTTTTTGATGAGCTTCCATCAGAATCTTGGGCAAGTTGTCCTTTGTCCAGAAGAATCGTTGCTCGGTTGTAGATTGTCGCCTTCAACTTTGGAATTAGCAGTAAACAGTAGCCATGTGGCGAAGACGTGCCCAACTCACTATAACGCAGCACAAAGAAATATCCGAAAATCGCAATATACTGATATAAACTGATATAACTCGGTTTAAAATAACTACATTATGATGTCTTTAACACCTATATCGAATAAAATCAGAGCCGGATATATCTAAGGCCTATAACGGGAGCTTTCCAGAACGCCATCCTGAGGTCTGTCTTGCGTCATGGCGAATGTTGAAAAGTGTACCCCACGTACCCAGACCCTTTATATGGCCTCAGATCTGCCTAGCAACTCCATTCCAATTCTCACTATTTGCTGACATCTAGGGGAAGGCGTATGCAGTGCATGTCGACCAATAGAAGACATGCAAATTAATAAACTGACCCTAGAACAGACTGCCTGATTTCAGATTTCTCACTTCCTCACAGGAAGTTTGCTCCAACTTGAGTTCTGTTTTACTCACAGATATAATTCAAACGGTTTTAGAAACTAGAGTGTTTTCTATCCAATAGTAATAATAATATGCATATTGTACGAGCAAGAATTGAGTACGAGGCAGTTTAATTTGGGAACGAAATTTTTACAAAGTGAAAACAGCACCCCCTATTGAGAAGGTTATTAAGCCCATCATTTAGCCACTTGTAAGCATGTTCAGCCCAGTAATCCATCTTCATGAAGCACGAGAACTTCCTCCAGACAACTCAAAGTTCCATTACAGGTCGTAGAAACAAGTCAAATGATGTATGCAATCCATATTTAGGATGTTTTTAACGTTAATCATCAATAAGGTTCCAACTGGAGAATTTCATTGTCTGAAGAAAAGCATTGGAACGAGAGCATACTCTCCCGTGACCGCGCATAATGAGACCGAGGCTTTCTGCAGACCACTCAGTAAAAGAGTTCCTATGAGCCCCTCCTTTTATAGTAGAATCCTAAAACCAGTATCTAAAGACAGTGACATCTAGTGGAAGCCCTAGGAAGTGCATGCACATCCATAACTAACAGGGATTTCAATTGGCACTGTTTTGAAAATCGATTTCTCACTCCCTGTTTGGATTTCTTCTCAGGTTTTTGTCTGCCATATGAGTTCTGTTATACTCACAGACATCATTCAAACAGTTTTAGAAACGTCTGTTTTTTTTATCCAATACTACACTGCTCAAAAAAATAAAGGGAACACTTAAACAACACAATGTAACTCCAAGTCAATCACACTTCTGTGAAATGAAACTGTCCACTTAGGAAGCAACACTGATTGACAATAAATTTCACATGCTGTTGTGCAAATGGAATAGACAACAGGTGGAAATTATAGGCAATTAGCAAGACACCCCTAATAAAGGAGTGGTTCTGCAGGTGGTGACCACAGACCACTTCTCAGTTCCTATGCTTCCTGGCTGATGTTTTGGTCACTTTTGAATGCTGGCGGTGCTTTCGGCGGTGCTTTCACTCTAGTGGTAGCATGAGACGGAGTCTACAACCCACACAAGTGGCTCAGGTAGTGCAGCTCATCCAGGATGGCACATCAATGCGAGCTGTGGCAAGAAGGTTTGCTGTGTCTGTCAGCGTAGTGTCCAGAGCATGGAGACGCTACCAGGAGACAGGCCAGTACATCAGGAGACGTGGAGGAGGCCGTAGGAGTGCAACAACCCAGCAGCAGGACCGCTACCTCTGCCTTCCTGCCACTTGTGTGGGTTGTAGACTCCGTCTCATGCTACCACTAGAGTGAAAGCACCGCCAGCATTCAAAAGTGACCAAAACATCAGCCAGGAAGCATAGGAACTGAGTGGTCTGTGGTCACCACCTGCAGAACCACTCCTGTATTTGGGGTGTCTTGCTAATTGCCTATAATTTCCACCTTTTGTCTATTCCATTTGCACAACAGCATGTGAAATGTATTGTCAATCAGTGTTGCTTCCTAAGTGGACAGTTTGATTTCACAGAAGTGTGATTGACTTGGAGTTACATTGTGTTTAAGTGTTCCATTTATTTTTTTGAGCAGTGTACTAATAATATGCTTATATTAGCATCTGGGACAGAGGAGGCAGTTCAGTTTGTGCACGCAATTCATCCAAAAGTGAAAATGCTGCCCCCTATCCCTAAAAAGTAAACAACCGTTCCACAAATGCATGAAAATTAATTGTTTATGGTTCATTGAACAAGCATGGGAAACAGTGTTTAACCTCTCTAGGGTACGTGAGACGGTAGCGTCCCACCTCTTCAACAGCCAGTGAAACTGCAGGGCGCCAAATTCAAAACAAAAAAAATCCCATAATTGAAATTCCTCAAACATACATGTATTTTACACCATTTTAAAGATACATTTGTTGTAAATCCAGCCACAGTGTCCGATTTTCAAAAAGGCTTTACGACGAAAGCAAACCAAACGATTATGTTAGGTGAGTGCCTATTCACAGAAAACCACATCCATTTTTCCAGCCAAAGAGAGGAGTCACAAAAAGCAGAAATAGAGATAAAATTAATCACTAACCTTTGATCTTCATCAGATGACACTCATAGGACTTCATGTTACACAATCCATGTATATTTTGTTTGGTAAAGTTCATATATATATCCAAAAATCTCAGTTTACAATGGCGTGTTATGTTCTGTAGTTCCAAAACATCCGGTGATTTTTTTCAGAGAGCCACATCAATTTACAGGAATACTCATAATAAACATTGCTAATAGATACAACTGTTATGCATGGAATTTTAGATGCACTTCTCCTTAATGCAACGGCTGTGTCAGATTTTAAAAAGCTTTACAGAAAAGCAAACCATGCAATAATCTGAGTTGGCACTCAGAGCCCAATCAAGAAACAAATATATCCCCGCCATATTGTGCAGTCAACATAAGTCAGAAAAATCATTATAAACATTCACTTACCTTTGATGATCTTCATCAGAATGCACTCCCAGGAATCCCAGTTCCACAATAAATGTTTGTTTTGATCGATAATGTCCATTTATGTCAATTCCTCCTTGTTCTAGCGTTCAGTACACTTTACAAACTCACGACGCGCGGTCAAATCCAGCGGAAAGTACGGATGAAAAGTTAGTTATATTACAGTCCGTAAAAACATGACAAACGAAGTATTGAATCAATCTTTAGGATATTTTTAACATAATTCTTCAATGTTCCAACCGGAGAATTCATTTGTCTTCAGAAGTGCATTGGAACAGAGCTCGGTCTCACATGAACGCGCATGGTCAGCTCATGTTCAGGTCATGATAGACCCTACTCAATCCTCTCTCATTCGCCCCCACTTTACAGTAGAAGCATTAGACAAGGTTCTAAAGTCTGTTGACATCTAGTGGAAGCCTTAGGAAGTGCAACATTACCAATATCCCACTGTATCTTCAATAGGAGCTGAGTTGAAAATTGACCAACCTCAGATTTCCCTCTTCCTGGTTGGATTTTTTACTCATGTTCTTGCCTGCCATATGAGTTATGTTATACTCAGACATCATTCAAACAGTTTTAGAAACTTCTGAGTTTTTTCTATCCAAATATAATAAAAATAATAATATGCATTTTCTAGCTTTTATGGCTTTGTAGCAGGCCGTTTACTCTGGGCATGCTTTTCATCCGGACGTGAAAATACTGCCCCCTACCCCGAAGAAGTTAAACCATTTACAATAAAGACCTTTGAAGTTATTTGGATTTTTACAAATGTTCTTTGAAAGACCGGTACTGAAAAAGGGATGTTTCTTTTTTAAAATATATATTTTTTGGGTTTAGATATATAGAGATCTGTTTTTCTTGAGCGGATGGTCATGGGGCCAAATAAATTGTGGACGGCAACTTAAAGATATACTTCTCCTTAATGCAACCACTGTCAGATTTCAAAAAAGTTTTACGGAAAAAGCACACCATGCAATAATCTGAGTACAGCGCTCAGGCACCAAAACAAGCTATACAGATACCCGCCATGTTGTGGAGTTAACAGAAGTCAGAAATAGCATTATAAATATTCACTTACCTTTGATCTTCTTCGGAATGCACTCCCAGGAATCCCAGATACCACAAATGTTTGTTTTGTCCGATAAAGTCCATCATTTATGTCCAAATACCTCCTTTTTATTCGCGTTTAGTTCACAAATTCACGAGGCGCAGGCACTTAGTCCAGACAAAGTAAAAAAATTCCATTACAGTTTCTAGAAAAACGAGAAACAAAGTATTGAATCAACCTTTAGGATGTTTTTATCAAATCTTTAATAATTTTCCAACCTGACAATTCCTTTGTCTTTAGAAATGAAAAGCTCACTCTCACGGCTGCGTGCATTACTTAGCTCATGGCATTCTGCCAGACCCCTTATTCAAACAGCTCTTATTTGCTCCCCCTTCACAGTAGAAGCCTGAAACAAGGTTCTAAAGACTGTTGACATCCAGTGGAAGCCGTAGGAAGTCGGGCCAACTTTTACACTGTGTATTCGATAGGCCAAGAGTTGAAAACCTATAAACCTCAGATTTCCCACTTCCTGTTTGGATTTTTTCTTGGGTTTTTGCCTGCCAAATGAGTTCTGTTATACTCACAGACATCATTTAAACAGTTTTAGAAACTTCAGAGTTTTCTATCCAAATCTTCTAATACTATGCATAGCTTAGCTTCTGGGCCTGAGTAGCAAGCAGTTTGCTCTGGGCACCTTATTCATCCAAGCTACTCAATACTGTCCCCCAGCCATAAGAAGTTAACCACAAGAAGCCCAAATGGATATATTTGACTAAAACATAATAATTTCAAACCTTGCTTACATTTTGATAACGATCACATGTACACTTTATATACAAAATAATGTGGACACCCCTTCAAATGAATGGATTCGGCTATTTCAGCCACACCCGTTGTTGACAGGTGCATAAAATTGAGCACACAGCCATGCAATCGCCATAAACAAACTGAAGAGCTCAGTGACTTTCACCGTGCCACCTTTACAACAAGTCTATCAAATTTTTGCCCTGCTAGAGCTGCCCCGGTAAGTGCTGTTATTGTGAAGTGTAAACATCTAGGATCAACAACGGCTCAGCCGCCAAGTGGTAGGTCACAAACTCACAGTACGTGACCATGGAGTGCTGGAGCGCTTAGCGTGTAAAAATCATCTGTCCTC
This sequence comes from Salvelinus namaycush, assembly GCF_016432855.1. Classification (NCBI taxonomy): domain Eukaryota; kingdom Metazoa; phylum Chordata; class Actinopteri; order Salmoniformes; family Salmonidae; genus Salvelinus; species Salvelinus namaycush. The sequence goes on along the minus strand of NC_052342.1, from coordinate 14,939,863 downwards.
GGTTGCAACACTCGCTACCGAGCTCTTGAAGCAATGTCAGCACAAGAACTGTTCGTCGGGAGCTTAATGAAATGGGTTTCCATGGCCGAGCAGCCACACACAAGCCGAAGATCCCCATACGAAATGCCAAGCATCGGCTGGAGTGACGTAAAGCTCGCTGCCATTGGACTCTGGATCATTGGAAACGCGTTCTCCTGGAGTGATGAATCACGCTTCACCATATGGCAGTCCGATGGACAGATCTGACCTGCCTCAATGCATAGTGCCAACTGTAAAGTTTGGTGACGGAAGAATGTCTCGGGCTGTTGTCCATGGTTCGGGCTTGGCCCCTTAGTTTCAGTGAAGGGTAATCTAAACGATACAGCATACAATGACATTACACTATTCTGTGCGTCCAACTTTGTGGCAACAGTTTGGGGAAGGCCCTTTACGGTTTCAGCATGAGCGGATTTGCTGGTATTTGTAGTCTTATGTCCAACAATATTAAAACAGAAGAAAAAAAACCTTCCTTACACAGGTGCTTACAGGGACGTCGTCCTATACCAGGGTTGTGTAGAGTAGACCTGGCACCCCCACGCCAGAGTGGTCCGTCTTTGGGCATGTGGGGAGTTATCCTAGTGCAGCACATGGCCGGAGAAGGAGTGACCTCACTGTACCACCGGGAATGACACTCTAACCTCTGCTCTCATGCCAAAAGGCTTGCCTGACCTTTGACCTGGTAGTAAAATGAACACCATTCATTAGAACTACTTCAGTAAGCCATGTATTGGAATATACTATGCCTGTCTCCTTTCATCAAACAAGGTAGCTATCCAAAGTGGGGTTTTCTTCTCTTTCCCCCTTCTGGTAACTACTAGCTAGCTAGTCTCTGTGGTACTAGCTTGCAGTTTGAGTGACGGCAACACAGACAGTGGCAGTTTGAATTGCACTGTCACAACACAATCTGGCGTCCCTCTGGCTCATTGGCCGTCTCTCTGGGGCCGTCTCTCTCTGCCTAAAAGTGGCAGCAGTAGAACTGAAGTTATTGTTAGATTGTGTAGTATAAGGGAATCTTGATGCTATCACTTGTAAGGGCTTTCAGTATGTATAATGCCTGCGCTGCCTCTCGAAACCTTAGGTTTCCTTTCCAGCAGGTGAAGCTCTGACAATCACTCTCCCTCTCAGGCCCTAGTGCCACTGCCAGCGACCTCTTGCCCCTATATAAGGCAGTGTAACACTGAGCACCATGGCAACCTCCCTCCACTACTCCCAACTCCTACCCTCATGGTGAGTTAATGGCACAGTGTGACAGATCTGTAGAGGGCTGACTGATGGATGGGGGACAGATTTGGAGGAGGAGTCTCTCTTGTAATGGCTGTTGATCCAGTATCACCTAACTTTCTCCAGTGGGGAGGGTCGTGTTGTGCACTTTTGTCAACATTTGAATAAACATTCTACATTTTTGCAAAGCACAACAATGTTTCATCACATTGAGTCCATGTTACTGTAGAAAAGGACTCAACTGCACGAATGCCCCGCCGCCCCCTCTTCAGTCAGCTGTTTGTTCCACAATGTATTATTTTTAAACAGTTATGCTGGTTATTTTATTTTTAGGACTCTTCATCCATAACTGTGCCAGCCCTAGAGACCTGTTTTTACCCTCTGACACATACGCATCAACCTTTTCTCCTCTTTTTCAGGGGTTCATCAAAGACGTCCACGAAGACTCACTCACAATAGTATTTGAAAACAAGTAAGTTGTTATTTACACTCATGTGACGTGTAGTAGCCCCTCTATTTGTGAGTTACTGAGTCACAGGTTTATCCTAGTTAGAAACACACACCAGTCTACCCACGCTGCTCAAGTCATCGCTCTCCCCCATTCCCTTGGGTTTGTTTTACTCTCTCTATCTGAAATACCCATTTCAGCACCACTTGTGCTCGGGACACGGCTGTCCTCAAAACCCTTTATAGTAACTCCTAACCCCCTCCCCGTTCCTCTTTCTCTAGTTGACTCTGTCTGTCGTCTGTGGTGTCCCTAAATATAGTCCTCTGAGGTGTACAGGCAGGCGCACTGGACAGTGGCCCCTGACATTCTTGATGGTTCTGCTGTTCCAACACCCCCCCCCCCCCCCCCCCCCCCCTTGCCTTGTGGAGGAGTAGCTGTTTGTGTGAGATACTACATAACTGATTGAAACCTGTGATTTCTATGAGTGTCTGCTTCGGCACTATTTTAAGAATGTCTTGTCCATATTTTCACCACTGTCCTCAACCTGTATACAGTTCAACCCTATTTTATGAGGGCTAGCCTATATTAAAATGATCATGAACCCCCTCAGTGAGCATAAGTATCTTTCTGTGAATTTGATGCCAGTAGGTTGAAATAAGCTGCAGTCCATTGAGCTGTTTTTAGACCGAGCTCTCGTTTTTAGTATTTTAGATAAATGCACACACTACCTCCCCGATATACTAGTTCTGTAATCTACTGACGTTTCTGATTATTCTAATCGTCTCTCTCACTTTGCCTTTATACACATACACACACACAGTCTATATGTAGATAATTTATCTACTGTAGATTATAGGTGCCATCTTAGGATCATTACCAAATGTAATTGAGTTACACTCAGTAAGTTTATGGCTTTTCCCATTGCAAACAGAGTTGAAGTCGGAAGTTTACATACACTTAGGTTGGAGTCATTAACTTGTTTTTCAACCACTCCACAAATTTCTTGTTAACAAACTATAGTTTTGGCAAGTTGGTTAGGACATCTACTTTGTGCATGACACAAGTAATTTTTCCAACAATAGTTTAGACAGATTATTTCACTTATAATTCACTGTATCACAATTCCAGTGGGTCAGAAGTTTACATACACTAAGTTGACTGTGCCTTTAAACAGCTTGGACAATTCCAGAAAATGTCATGGCTTTAGAAGCTTCTGATATGCTAATTGACAGCATTTGAGTTAATTGGAGGTGGACCTGTGGATGTATTTCAAGGCCTACCTTCAAACTCAGGACCTACCTTCAAACTCAGTGCCTCTTTGCTTGACATCATGGGGAAAATCAAAATAAATCAGCCAAGACCTCAGAAAAAAATTGTAGACCTCCAAGTCTGGGTCATCCGTGGGAGCAATTTCCAAATGCCTGAAGTTACCATGTTCATCTGTACAAACAAAGTACGCAAGTATAAACACCATGGGACCACGCAGCCGTCATACCGCTCAGGAAGGAGATGCGTTCTGTCTCCTAGATATGAACGCACTTTGGTATGAAAAGTGCAAATCAATCCCAGAACAACAGCAAAGGACCTTGTGAAGATGTTGGAGGAAACCGGTACAAAAGTATCTATCCACAGTAAAACGAGTCCTATGGTCGACATAACCTGAAAGACCGCTCAGCAAGGAAGAAGACACTGCTCCAAAACCCCCATAAAAAGGCCAGACTACGGTTTGCAACTGCACATGGGGACGAAGATCATACTGTTTGGGGAAATGTCCTCTGGTCTGATGAAACAAGAATAGAACTGTTTGGCCATAATAACCATTGTTATGTTTGGAGGAGAAAGGGGGAGGCTTGCAAGCTGAAGAACACCATCCCAACCATGAAGAACCCCCGGGTGGCAGCATCAAGTTGTGGGGGTGCTTTGCTGCAGGACGGACTGGTGCACTTCACAAAATAGATGGCATCATGAGGTAGAAAAATGATGTGGATATATTGAAGCAACATCTCAAGACATCAGTCAGGTTGTTAAAGCTTGGTCGCAAATTGGTCTTCCAAATGGACATTGACCCCAAGCATCCTTCCAAAGTTGGAAAATTTGTGGGCAGAACTGAAAAAGCGCTTGCGAGCAAGGAGGCCTACAAACATGACTCAATTACACCAGCTCTGTCTGGAGGAATGGGCCAAAATTTACCCAACTTATTGTGGGAAGCTTGTGGAAGGCTACCTGAAACGTTTGACATAAGTTCAACAATTTAAAGGCAATGCTACCAAATACTAATTGAGTGCATGTAAACTTCTGACCCACTGGGAATGTGATGAAAGAAATAAAAGCTGAAATAAATAATTCTCTACTATTATTCTGACGTTTCACATTCTTAAAATAAAGTGGTGATCCTAACTGACCTAAGACAGATTTTTTTTTTATACTAGGATTAAATGTCAGGAATTGTGAAACTGAGTTTAAATGTATTTGGCTAAGATGCATGTAAACTTCTGACTTCAACTGTACATTACTTCCTTTCTCTTTCCCTGGCCTTCACTGACTGTCACCATGATATTTGTCTGTCAGCTAGAGAACACCGCCTCAGGCAGCAGGACTATTAAGCCTTATGTTAGGGGTTGACACTCTTTTGGGTGTTGTCTCCTGTGTTTTGCTGTGTTTCTTAGTAGTTATTTCATTAGGTTCTATGTTCTGGAAGCGCGCACACACACACTGACCTTTTTTTACAAGGAGCATGTGTGTCCCTAAGTTAAAATGTAGGCGCGCACAGATATTTAGGAGCACAATGAAAAATATGAAATTCCTGGTCTCACAGCAAAATATTTCGCACTATAGAGCCCTGCACGCACGCGCATGCAGAGGCAAGAGAAAGTGTTTAGGGAAGTGGACTTGTTTCCTGTTATAAATCACATGATGGGAGGAGGGAGTCAGCCGATGTTGTAGTCTTTCAGGTTTCTCCTGTTTGTAAGATGGCTGACCGGTGTGTGTTTGATTGTCTTCTCTCCCTGTCCCCCTAAAAAGCTGGCAACCAGAGAGACAGCTGCCCTTCAGTGACGTGCGGCTGCCGCCCCCAGCCGACTACCAAAAGGACATCGGCGAGGGAGATGAGGTTGAGGTACGCCAGGCTGTTCATGTTATGTCGCAGACCCCACTATCTCCCTCTAGGGTTGGAAAACTGATTCTAGAAAAGTTCCAGGAATCTTCCAACCGGGATTTCTGGGGAGGGGGGAATCATGGTTTTCCCCCAGTGAACTGTGATGTCATACAGAGTCCCGTACCATACATTAATCCATATCACTATCAACGGTTTAGTTTGCTTCCTCCGCCATGATTGCAGTCATAGCTGGAGATTACTACCCATGCGGCAGTTCCCTGCTAGTCCAGAGATTACCCGGAGTCCTGTTCACCACGGCAGCGTGATATAGAGAGAGATTAACCACGTGATTAGCCAGCTAGGATTTCATTCATCACAGCAACACTCATTATTGCCATGAGACAAACTCATCTCATTGTCCATATCAGTTATTTATATCTCATACATTCACAATTATCACTTTCCTATAGGTTTTTCACACCTGAAAGTGATGGTTTATGCTACATAGATTTCCGAAGAAATATTCCCTCTTTTTGTAATTTTCCAGTTATTTTCCTCTCGTACCATCCTTGCTGTATGCGTCCCTAAGCAGGTATTAGGGTTGCAAAATGATGGTAACTTTCCCAGAAATCTTGTTTGGAAGATTCCTGTATACAGGAGGAAATGGGCCTAAAGAGGAAATCCAGAATTTTTTTAACCAGGGACATGGTGGAATTTTGCATCCCTTGCAGGTATAAACTCTCTCTGTCCAGTTTTAATAATCTCTCCTCTACCCCTCCCCAGGTGTACTCCAGGGCCAACGAGCAGGAGCCATGTGGCTGGTGGCTGGCCCGGGTGAGAATGATGAAGGGAGAGGTGAGTCAGGGACTGGTGAGTTAGGGGTTGGGTGCACGCTGGGGCCGGCATGGGGTCGGTGGGGGGGGTGGGGGGGGGGCACGGTGTGTGTTCGTAAGGGGTTGAGTTTCACTCTAATGTGAACAGAGGCATGAAGAATATCTCGATCTCATCCAATACTTTAGCTATTTAGTCCTCTTTTCAACATCAAGATCAGTCCAGGTTGTCATTTGGTGCACCCTCGTGTCATGTGCATGGTGTGTGATGAATCAGCGTTTTACACACCCTCCTCATCCACTATGGGATATCCCTCAGTCATTCCTTGGCTAGACTGACCGACAGCAGTCTAATGTAGGTTAATAGGGTCAGCTAAGGCAGCAGGAAGCGCATGGTGTGTTTAATCCCATACTGTAGGGCCACCCAGACTATACACAGATTCTAGATTCCATATTGACCCCTACACCTGACGCACTTCTGTAGATCAGAAAGCATTGGTTAGGTGGAATTATGGGGGAAGTTTCACCTAGTCTATGAGAAGGAACACTGAAGCAACTACCATTGTTTTATACCTATTCAATCCTCTCAGATCTTCAGGAGTGGCTAGGCGTTTTCTTCCCCAATCGGCCCCCTATTCCCTATATAGTGCACTACTTTTGACCAGAGCTCTATGGGAATCAAACAGGCAGACTGACTATGGGTCAGTAGGGTGAGACTGAGGAGGCGTTAGTTATTTGAGGCCTCGTGCTGTGTGACGCTAGATACAACAATTGCATTTGGATCTGTGATAAAGCCCTGTTGGAACGTCTGCTTTGTTTAGTGATGGTTTTAATACTGGCCTTAGAGCATGGCGTGTGGTGTGTTCCGTCTCTCTCCTCCCTCTTTCTCGCTCTCATTCTGAGCCAGAGGGGACTAGAAAAAGGACTTGGTTCATCAATCAAATGAATAAAACCTAAGCTGGATGAAATATTAAAGAGAAGTGCCATTTTTGATTTACTTTCCCTAAAAACCCTATTAATCTTCAATGCGATGGAGAAATAAGTTGTCTGTGGTATGAATGCAGTCTTGGTCTGTTTTAGATTTGTTGCGGTGTTTGCTCACTAGGTAGTTGGGTAGTATTAACGTGTCTAGCCTGACCGAATATAGCCCCTCATTATTTGGCCCATATATTCATATGGGTCTGTCTTGATTAAATTCTCTTCAGCACTACTTTTATTTCTCTTGCCATTTCTCTCTCTGAGAACCCTTGTCTCTATTTGAACCCTTCAGTTCTACGTCATCGAGTACGCAGCCTGCGACGCCACATACAACGAGATCGTCACGCACGAACGCATCCGGCCCGTCAACCCCAACAGCCCCTCCTCCCGAAACTCCTTCCACAAGGTCCCCATCGCTGTCCCAGAAGACCTCCGGGACATGTGAGTGTCTGACCCTGGCACTGCACTACACCAGCCTCACCACGCTGTAGCGCTGCACTCAGTCTGACCGTCTACGGGTGTTACTCCAATAGTCATTGGAGTATATTGCTTTGACATGAAATGGCAAACCTATTTCCTATTTAGTGCACTACCTTTGACCGTTCCTTCTCGTAGTGCACTATGTAGGTTATAGGGTGCTATTTGTGAGGGGGGTTCTTGTTACAGTTAAATACATTGAAATGTCATCTGAGCTCTGTCGTGTTTGGCCAGGCCAATGGCGCCTCTCTCAGTAGCTACATAGTGCGTTGTTATTGTTGTGAGTAACTGTGGATTCACCCAGAGTTTATTGTTGGACCAACAGCTGTGCGAACGACAACATCCACAAAGACTTCAGGAAAGCCATCGGAGCCAACTGTATCTTCTACAGTGCAGCCTCACACGAGCTCACCGTGCTGGTCAGTATCACAACATCTACTGCTTCCAGGGCCTGTGTTCACTAAGGTTCTCAGAGTAGCAGTGCTGATCTAGGATCTATTTAGCCTTTTTAGGTAATTCATAAGGTTATATGGACTGGGGGCTTGATCCTATATCAACACAACTACTCCATGTTTTTAATACGGACCCTAGTTTTGTCCTTTTTTCTGTAAAAGTAGCTTTCTCACGCTAATTCTCTCTTTCTCTAGTCAACGAACGAGACGTCAGTAAAGCGTGCTGCTCTCCTGAGCGACATGCACTTCCGCAGCATCCGTACCAAGCTCATGCTCATGTCCCGCAACGAAGAAGCCACTAAACACCTTGAGGTACAAATGTATATCCTGTTCATTCAATTAAAATGTAACTTGGAGACCGGCTATCAAAATGTTGAGACATACACACTTTTCTCCTTGCCCCCCAGACCAGTAAGCAGCTGGCGTCAGCATACCAGGAGGAGGTGAAGGTAAGGGAAGACCTGATGGGTCTGGCCATCGGCTCCCACGGTGCCAACATCCAGCAGGCCAGGAAGGTGCCCGGCGTCACCGCCATCGAACTGGAGGAGGAGAGCTGCACCTTCAGGATCTACGGAGAGGTGTGTGGGCGTGTCGTGTTTGTGCGTGTGTTTAGGTGAGGGAGGGGTCTTGGTGTGTGTGGCAGTCTTTGTCTCTGTGTATAATGGCTTGTTTGCATTGCAGACTCCAGAAGCAGTGAAACTGGCCAGGGTTTTCCTGGAGTTCAAAGAAGACTACTTCCAGGTGCCCAGGAACCTCGTAGGTGAGTTAAAGCACATACCCATGATTTAGTCAATCACAAAATGTCCTGTACAATGCATGTATTGAGAAACAATGATACAATCTCAATTGTTCCATCATTTTCTATTTTAATATAAACCTGACTCGGCCAACTATTCCTTAGTCTCCAAATGTCCACCTTTCCCCCCCCCCTCCTCTCCCAGGGAAAGTGATCGGCAAGAATGGAAAAGTCATCCAGGAGATCGTAGACAAGTCGGGTGTGGTTCGGGTCCGGATCGAGGGGGACAACGACAAAAAGCTTCCCCGGGAGGAGGTAGGCAGGCAGGGGGCTGGCAGAGAAGACACTGCCCCTAAACAAGAGGTGAATGGAGCGCTGCGGCCGCTCTAACAATAACCGTACCACGGTGTTAATTACCGCTTCTATGTTTTCACCGTCACCACCATCGTCTCTGTCAAAATTCTGATAGCTTTCCCAACATTTCCAGAGATTCTGGTTGGAAGATTTCTGGAATTAGGAGAGAATAAGCAGGAAATCCAGCAGTCCTTCAACTGGGATTTCTGTAAAATCATAAGCTCTGTCTATAGGCTGCCAGTTGTGCCATTTCAGTTTCCACAGCATGTCTGTACTGTACGTCACCCGTTCTAGGGGGGTTGGCTGGGGTCTCATCGGTTGGTGTTTATCTGTTGTTCAGTGTGCTTTCTTGTGATTGTGATCGTACACGTAAGTTTTCTAACATGTTTCCTTCAAAGAGAACCCTCTTTCATTCAGCGTATTTCTACATCAACGTAAATACATCGGTTCTTTGGCCCTTGCGAAAATGTACAAATGTCCATGACTAAACAGCAGGACTCGCCCTCCTCAAATTCATGACGCGCTCTCCACTAGTAAGTCTGCTCCACCAGTCTACTGTCTTACATTCTCCTCTCCTCCTCCTCTCCAGGGCATGGTCCCCTTCGTCTTTGTGGGAACTAAGGAGAACATCAGCAATGCCCAGGCCCTGCTGGAGTACCATGTGGCCTACCTACAGGTGAGACACAGGCAGAAACCCGTACAGAGACCACCAGACAAATAATAGCCCTCTGCTCATGTCAATCAAACCTCGGATCCCTCTTTTACGGTATCACTGTGGCCTGACAGACCCTTTAGGTTCCGTACTGTCAGCTACAGTGCCTTCAAAGTTTTCACTCGTCTTTTTCCACATTTTGTTACAGGCTGAACTGTATTAAATTGAGATTTAATGATGTCAGTGGAATTGTTTTTGGAAATGTTTAGAAATTCATTGAAAATGGAAAGCTGAGATGTTTTGAGTCGATACGTATTAAACCCCTTTTGTTATGGCTTAATACGTTAAATGGCCTCTTTGCAATAGTGTTTAACATTTTTAGTACCTCATCTCTGTACCGCACACACACTTATCTGTAAGGTCCCTCAGTCGAGCAGTGAATTTGAAACAGATTCAAACAAAGACCAGGGAGGTTTTCAAATGTCTCGCAAAGGGCACCTATTGGTAGATGGGTAAACATTAAAAAAGCAGATAATGAATGTCCCTTTGAGCATGGTGGAGTTATTAAATACATTTTGGATGGTGTATCAATACACCGTCACTACAAAGATAGACATCCTTCCTAACTCAGTTGCCGGAAAGGAAGGAAACTGTGCAGGGATTTCACCATGAGGCCAATGTTGACTTTAAAACAGGGAGTTTAATGGCTGTAATGTGGGAGAACTGAGGTTTGGTCCACATTATAGTCACTCCACAATACTAACCTAAATGACAGAGTGAAAAAGAAGACTGTACAGAATAAAATGTTCCAAAACATGCATCCTTTTGCAAAATTGCACTAATTAAAACTCAATTTCCTGGATACAAAGCTTTATATTTGGGGCAAACACAACACATCACTGTGTACCACTCTTCATATTTTCAAGCATGGTGGTGGCTGCGATGTTATGGGTATGCTACACAAGGACTACACTTTTTTTTGGGGGGGGGGTAAAAAAGAAACGGAATAATGCTAAGCACAGGCAAAAACCTGGTTGACTGCTTTCCAACAGACACTGGGAAACAAATGAACCTTTCAGGAGGACAATAACCTGAAACACAAGGCCAGTGTACACTGGGGTTACTTACCAAGACCACATTATGTTCCTGAGTGGCATAGTTTTCATGTAAATCACTTAAACCCAAGACTTCAAAATGGCTGTCAAGCAATGTTCAATAACCAACTTCACAGAGCTTGAATAATTTAGAAGAATAATGTGCAAATATTGTACAATCCAGGTGTGCAATCCAGGTGTGTTTCTTGCTTTCCCAGAAAGTCTCTCAGCTGTAATCGCTGCCAAAGGTGATTCTAATCTGTATTGATTTAGGGGTTTGAATAGTTATGTAAATTTTATTTCTCTTTCATTTTCAATAAATTTGCAGGAATGTCTCAACATGTTTTCACTTTGTTATTATGGGGTATTGTGTGTAGCTCGAATTCAGGCTGTAACAGAACAATGTGGAGTAAGTCGATGGGTATGAATACTTTCTCAAGGCACTGTATATGTTGACCCTATATGCCTCTGAATATCTAGAGTAAGCCTAGGCACTGAATGACTGGGCCAATGGCCTGAATATACACACATGGTAGGAGTTCCCCTTACCCACAGTTCTAGGATCAAATTACCCTCCCCCATCATAACCTTAACCATAGAAGGCAATTAATATCTGACCCTGAATCAGGAGCAAGTTCTAATCTACCTACTTGTGAACATGTGGAAACTAGTGTCTTTCAATAGGTGTTCTGTACACTGTATGGGGACTTGTGGGGGTTCCAGATCATTTCAGCTTGGTCACCTGTCCCCCCCCTCCATCCACCCTTCACCTCGTGTGAAAGCTGCTGAGAGTAGCTCCGTTTTACCCTTACCCTGTGTGCTTTTATAAATAGTCCCCTGCTCAGGGTTGGGAAGAGGGGGTAGCGGTGTAGATTACAGGTTATCTGGACCCTAGCCTCCCAAAATAACGCCTCTACCCATCCTTGCACCCCCTTGCGCCTGGTCAGCCACCTCCCTCAAGGGTCAGCTGTTCAGCAGCTGTTGCATTCTGAAGTGACACCCTCAGCCACCTCACCTAACCAAAAGGCCCCAGTGAACTGCTGTCAGTGTACTTGATCCCCAGCCCTTACACTCCTAAACTGATCCGGCTACCCACAGTCTTGCCCACACTGCAGAACTGAAAAAGAGATGTCAGTCTAGAAAAGCCTTTTTTCCTTCTCTCCAGATACTGAAATTTCACGTCAAACTGTTGCAGTATGGCCCATAGAGCTCCCGTCAAAAGTAGTCCACAATATAGGGAATATGATGCCATTTTGGGATGGGTCCTGTATGTTTCAAAATAAATGTTTGCCAGCCCACAGAGGTCCAGGCTCTTTGCCCACACAAGATATTCTTTCTGTCTGTTGTAATGAAAGAAGACAAGTAGTACTTTCCAATAAACTTCAGTGGACTATTAACAGAATATATTTACATAAGAATACATATGGGAGCAGTCAGCATAGTGCATCAGGACCCACAACTGCAACGCGTTTCAACTAGTCTTCCTCAGGCAGCGTATGTTCTAACGTGCTCTGCCCTATAGGAATGTGTCTTGGATGTACACTACCGTTCAAAAGTTTGGGGTCACTTAGAAATGTCCCTTTTTTAAAAAGAAAAACACACTTGTCCATTATAATAACATCAAATTGATCAGAAATACAGTGTAGACGTTGTAAATGACTATTGTCGCTGGAAATCAATTAGATTTTTTTTATGGACCAAAAAAAGTGCTTTTCTTTCAAACGCAAGGGAATTTCTAAATGACCCCAAACTTTTGAACGGTAGTGTGTTCCAACATGTACTCTGCCCAATAGGAATGAGTCTAGGATGTAAGTTCTAACATGTACTTCTGTCTCTCTAACAGGAAGTGGAGCAGCTGCGTCTGGAGCGGCTGCAGATTGATGAGCAACTCCGTCAGATCGGGGTGGGTTATCGTGCTCCCCCTAGTCGGGTCGGGGGCACCGGCCCCGGGGACAGGGAGAAGGGCTACCTGACGGACGAGAGCAGCAACTCCACCAACCTCCACACCTCCCGCATCTACGGAGGCCGCGGCCGAGGACGCAGGCCCTCCAACAGCCAGTACTCTGGATATGGTGACTAGACAACTCCTTTTGATCCCTCCCTGTTTATGACAGATTCTGACGTAACAAACCTGGCATGCTGCTTATCTGAATAATTCAATTGCCTTTCTGGGTTGTTAGTTGTTGGTTCTGTGTGATATTAGTTGTTTGCAGGTTACACTCTGTCAATAGTCTTCAGGGACGATGATCTGGTTCAATTTTGAGCTTTGCTACAGTGATCACCAACCAGTTTGACTCTACTAGGAGAACACCCTCTCATGGGTTTGCTGATGAGTTGACTGGTACATACTTAGACTACCAGTAGAACATCCCACGTATGGTGGCAGGTAACTTGGCGTTCAGAGCGTTGGACTAGTAATCCCCGAGCCGACTAGGATGAAAAATCGGTCGATCTGCCCTTGAGCAAGGATCTTAAACCTAATTGCTCCAGGGTCGCTGTTAGTAATGACTGATCCCTGGCAGTGAGTGGGATATAACATTTTAAAAAGTCAATTTTACACCACACACTGTACAGGTTACACACTTGTACATGTGTGAACAGGACAAATATAAGCACCCTCTATTTGACATAGACCCCACCCCCCCCCTGCATCTTCCTCTTTCCTCATGCACACCCTCTCTTTATCCTCTGTTTTTGCTCATCCCTTGTTCCATACCATTTTTTTAATGCTGTATGTTTCTGTCTGTGTGTTACAGGTACCAACTCTGAGCAGTCCAACGCCTCTGAGTCTGAGGACCTCAATGAGCGTGACCAGCGGCCTCGGGGCGTGGGTGGAGATGAGCGGGGCTCCCGCCGGGGTGGCAGGGGCCGTGGATCCAACACCGGACGGGGCCGCGGAGGACCAGCCTCACGACCTTCCAACTCAATCAGCTCCGGTACAACACGGGGGGCTAATAGTCCAAGCTAGGGTACTGGGTTGTATTCATTAAGCACCAAATGGAAGATAACTGACAGAATTAGGGAAGTACTGCCTGAACTTGTCCAATGAGAAACGCTAATTTGCGTATTCTGTAGCAAATCGTTTTTCTACAGTTAGCCCTAATGAATAGGACCTGGGTGATATTGGCATCTTCCAGGTCAAACCCCATGGTCTAGTTGTTTCTCATAACTGGAAGGTGGTGCAGTTTGATACTAAGGCATTATCTTGCCATCTCTCACGTTCCCTCTTTCTCTCCCCTGTCCAGTGCTGAGGGACCCGGACAGCAACCCGTTCTCCCTGCTGGAGGGTGAGAGTGAGCAGGGTGACACAGATGCCAGCGAGGGGGTGGGAGAGGTAGACCTCAGGAGACGCTCTCGCCGTCGCCGCAATGACCAGGAGCCCAGTGTGATGGACGCCGCTGCCACAGAGTCAGACAGCCAGGCCGGACCCAACGAGAATGGACTGGGTAGGAAGCCTGGAGGCTTAATTTTGTAGAACGCCAGATGGTTATGCTGTGAGACTAGGTTGAAGTATAATGTTTCTTTTCTGACTTCCTATCTCTTATAAAAAACATTTTTACCAGATGAGCAGGGCAGACCCCAGCGCCGCAACAGGAGCCGCCGTCGCCGTAACCGTGGCAACCACCCAGAGGGAGGATCTGCCAGCTGTGACAGACTGCCAGTTGAGGGTGAGTAGTGTGTCAGACCGTCCCTCCATGTTGTCAGTCTGGACCTGGGATAGTTTTCTATTCTCTACCCTATCCTTCCTTAGTCTGATCCCCTCACTGTGTAGTGCTGGGGTTGTCATTATACTGGATCTCCTGGTTACATCACTGTTCTCTGGGTTGTTTGGTTCTGCAGTGACCGTGGCAGACTACATCTCCCGCGCCGAGTCCCAGAGCCGACAGACCCTTCCCCAGGAAACACTCGCTGCTCCCGAGCTCAAGGTATGTCCGTGCACGCACACACACACGGAGATGTCAGCTTTTAGTGAAACTGTTAAACTGACCGTTTCCCTCCCCTGCTCTCCTTCCTCAGGAGAACGGGAGCAGTGCCAAGAGGGAAGAGCACATGGTCCCCTCCAAGCGTTCCCCTAGCAACGGCATGGCCACAGCCAGCGAGACCCTTGTCAACGGCGTCTCGTAGAGGACTAGGCCTCGCCCCCTAAAAACCCACGTCTAGAGCAAGACTTCATGGCAAACTCTGTCCCTGCTTGCATTTACTTAAACATTAAAACAGATGAGTGAAAAACGACAAAATACCAGATTCATACTACTACGAGAGAGAGGGGGGAGAGAAAGTACATAAAAATGACAAAAGCATCTTAAAAACACACGTAATGGTGTATGTTATCCTATCTATCAGTACTTAGTGCTTATTTAAATAAAAAAACAACTAGCTTGCCAGAAAATAGCTGGTGGATACGACTTGATTTTTAAAGAAATAACAAACACAGGACGGGACTTTATTTTTTATTTTTTTTTGCAAGTTTTTGTTTTATTTTGATGTTATCACTGGTTTGGACTTTTGGCCGCTCTCCCATTCAAACAGACATGTCTTTTACCAGTCTTAAAGTCCGGAGGGTAGATGAGGCTAGCTGGAGGATAGGAGGGATGGGCGGACGAGTCCAAGAGGTGAAGAACAAGCGTCAGGAGTGTTACGTTACGTACCCTGGCCTAAACGTCAGTTGTTGATGGACAAAGTCAAACAGATGTGATTATTGATAGACATTGTGCCTTGAATTTGAAAAAAGAAAGAAAAAAAAAACGAGTTTGTTTTTGTTTCACAAGAAGGAGGTTTTTCTTTGAGAAGAGAACAGACCAGTAGCGAGGGAAGGGGGAGTTAAATGATTGCAGAGGTATTAACTGTGGTAATACAGAAAAGAACGAGGGAACGAATGACTGGCCAGAGTCTGGTGCCAAACAAGAAATTCAAGGCGCTTGTCCTCCCTAAGAGTGGACTGGACAGCGTTTGGGCTGTGTGTGTGTATGTACGTGTGCACAGTTGAGAGCTGGCAACCCTGGGTCAGTGGTGAGTTCACAATAGCAGGTGAGGCCACTATTGGCTGGGAGGATAGGAAGAGGTTTTGCGTCACTTCCCCTCTCCCTTGCTTGACGCTTGTGTCCAGGGCTGGTCCTACACACAGCCTTTCAGACTGACAGACAAGGAAATAGATTGAGTACTTGATAAGTCGATGGATTTAGACTGTAAACAAAACTTCACAGTGCCTCTTTCTCCGGGCCTACTGGCTGTGTGGAATAGGGAGGTAGGGTAACATGGCGCTGTAGCTCCCAGCCACACTAACAAACGCCTGGGTGATCCGCAGCATGGGAGTCCCAACGCACACGCCACGGTGACCACGAGATGGAGGGAGGTAGACGGTAGAAGGCTGGCCATGTTATTTCACCCTTCTAGAGGGTCTGTGTGGCGTGGGGGGGGAGAGGAGACTGACTGTGTGACGAGCGCAGCTTCAAAAGAGATAAGTAGAGCCATACACACGCACTGTTACACACAGATGCACAAACTGCAACCGCAACACGACACTGCTGCAATTCAGTCACGGGCGGTGGGGTGCAGTCAATGTGGTCGCCCCACGTTATGGTCGGAGGAGACGTGAGTGTTTTTGAGATTAACTAACTATAAGCAAGGTGGTTGTCCTGTTCTTAAAAGGTGGCGGGCGAGGGGCGTGAGGGAGGAGACTCAAACTCTTATTGGCTTGTGGGCTCATGTTGTTACTGTCGTCTTGGTTACCTCTCAACTACTTTTGTTCTTTCCACATCATAGAAAATGTGAAATAAAATGGAAGTGAAATCAACAACTGTCTGAGATGAACTGATTGATTTCTTCTGTCTGAGTTTGCGCTCTATTTTTCTAAATCGATAAACAAGCCAATTTGCATGATCATTTAGCAGTAGCTTTGCATGAGGGAGAGGGTCACGTTTCAGTTTCACCATTACTTCATCCACTACTAGAACTGCTGCTAATGTCCACATCGAATGTGTTTAAGAATCCATACCTTGGAGCAGGGCTTGCCAACATTGTTCCTGGAGAACTACAATCCTGTAGGCAGGCTTTTGCTCCTACCAGACTGTAGCTCTCCAGAACCAGGGTTGGAGAGCCCTGCCTTAGACACTTTAGTACTGTAGTGGCTTCTCTGACTACCTTTCCACCACTCATTGACCCACAAGATGGCTGCCTTTTTACTGGTATGACTAAGAATAGAATAAGCCCCATTTCTTACTCTTAAGTATTACAATACGTTTTTAACACAAACCTGGAACATCAGTGTTCTCACAGCCACAAGTATTGAGTGGGTTAAATTGGGTTGAGGTGTGTACTGGATTGTGTTGCCCCCTTTTGGTCAAACTGTCTGTTTCTGTGTAATGGAATGAGAGCAGAGCACTGATTATTTCAAATAATGAATTCAGTTGTGCATGCCTGCATGTGGGATTAAGAGACCGATTGAGCACTTAATGTATTGTTTGTGTGAAACGTATACCTCACTCGTGTCTACTGTATCTCCCTCTTTTGGCTCCCTGTATCCCTATGTCTTTCTGGTTGGGGAGAATGTTGACGTGTGTTTGTGTGTATGCTAGTAGTACTGTTTAGGTACTGTCAACTCTTCACTCTGTGTCAGGTTGTCTCTGGTCTTCTCACTCATGTTCTGATGGCAATAAAGGACTTTTCATTGTTTGATACATTTTTACGTATTTGTCCCTTTGGCTAAATCAGGAGTCGCTGAAATACAAAAACCTCCCCTACTGATAACCAAGTATTAACTGTTATCACTCATCTGATGACAGTAACATAGATTGAATAGTCTAGATTAATTGCAACCTTTTAAAATTCTACATTTCTCTATTACAGCAGCCTACGCTGATAATGTTTCTACAAACACAGAGCTAAACCCTCATTTCAGTCCTCCTAATATCGTCACAGAGCATTTAGCTCTAGTTCAGTGTTCTCCAACCTTGTTCCTGAGGGGCTACTGTCCGGAGATTAGGCTGAAACCCTAATCTAGCGCACGTCATTCTAATAATTAGCTTGTTGATAAGCGGAACCTAGTTAGTTCCAACTGTGTTCGGATTGAAAACCTACAGAAGGATAGTGCTCCAGGAACAGGGTTGGCGAGCCCTGTTCTAGAGTGACTCATGGCTGATCCAGAGGCAGCAGGGCACCCTGGGTCAAATTGAACCTTATCCCCTATATGCCGCAAACTCCGCTCTGGACCTTGAAGCCAGTTCCACTGCATATTTTTGTAACCCCTCTTATCAGGGACTGATTTACACCTGGTCCAGGTGTGTGCAGTTAATTGTCAGGTATAATTATTCATGAAAATTTGTCTAGCCTGAAGGTTGAAAAACGTCTGACGTCCCAGATATGAGTAAAGTAGGTTGTGTGTTACACACTACCTCCTATACGTTTTGATTTATAGCAGTTAGGTGGCAGACCGTCATTAGTCCACCAGGGGGCAAGTGTACTAGAGTGAGTTGACAGTTTATCTGAGGCTCTCAGAGGAAGGAAGAGGTACACCACTGTCTCAACATATTTTGCAATCAGTCCGTACACCCGTTTGAAAAACATTGGCTGCTAGTCTTTGACATTTTAATGTAGTTGTCGTTAATGTGTATAAATTGTGAATCAAAACTGATAGGATAAAAATTGATACAAATGGGTGGCACAGGATCTGATGGACAGGACTGAAAGTACGCTGTTGTAACCCACACATCAGTGTGGACTGTAGTGCTACATTCCAAATGTCACCCTATTGCTCTGGTCAAAACTAGTGCACTTTGTAGTGAATAGGGTGCCATTTGGGACAGAATCTGGGAGAACCTCTCAACCCAACTTTACCACTTCTGTGTTCTCTGTTCAGTTTAGCATGAAACCAGTGTTCTCAGCAAGGTCTCATAGACTAGACGTAACATAGTAAATGTAAATCCTTGACACTCAAGTTATTATGAATTTTTATTAAACATTTGGTACGTTTGGTATAAGATCTATGGTTACTTCAGGCAAAAATGGAAGTTGGGTGGTTGGCTGGGCGTATAACATGAATGTCTAGCAACCCAAAGGTTGTGAGTTCGTATGTTGTCATGGACAACTTTAACATTTCAGCAAATTTTCAACTATTTATAACTTTTTTAGCTACTTTGCAACTACTTAGTGTGTTAGCTAATCCTTCCCCTAACCTTAACCCTGTAACATATCATACTAAATAGTGTTTGGGATTTACATACAGAATAATACGAATTGCTCTTTGACCAGGTTGGTGTCTGCAATACCCAGGTATGGATTGGGATCCCCAGAGAAATAGCCTCAGGCATTACTAACACCCCAGCCCATTTTTCTCCTTGAGGTTCCCATACTGGCCCATTATTAGCACTATGGCCAGTCTGTTTCTGGAAACACCCAAATAGTATTCTAACTAGACCCTTATCAATCTATAAGAACAGAATATATTTAACACAGTCACTAAATTAGATTTCTTTTGAGATATCATTTGAAATGTTTTATGTTGCTGTGCCTTAGTACCAAAAGCCTGTGTTGAGTGGAATCATTTGCATTCCCTATGCAAAGATAAGCTACCTTTTTTTTTAGAACTGCAGGCAATAAACCGCAGATGGACAATGGCACATCTCATATCTTGCCCAAGAGAACTTTGAATTTCCTGTTCTACAGAACCTGTCACTGACGCAAGTCTAATTAGTGATGCAATTGTTGTGCTTGGATTATTGTTTTACTGTCAATGATGCTTTGCCATACATACCATGCATGCAAGTGGAAACGGGTTGAGAAAAGAGTAGTTATTTTGTGTGAATTGACGCTTTCTCACTCGTTGAAGCAAACAATGGGTGACTCACGTCTGAAGTTTCCCCATCGACACCACAGCTGAGTGTGGTATTCAAGCATATTTTTTGTGGTCGTCAGTAATCTCTTAATCAGCACTGCAAAGAAACAGCTTGTGTGTGAGAGAGAAATATAATGCATCAATAGAGTCGCAGAGCGTATCAAAACCATAAGATTGCATTAAGGAATGATGATATGAACTGCTTTATCCCCAGGTCCACTTCAAAATGTTTTTTGATTTTACACATTTTGGGTTAGGTTGAGGTCCTTTTAATTTGTTTCTTCTGAAACTTCTTCCTCGGCCGTATCACCAATAATCAGTAGTCAGTGTATTAACAAGGCCAGATAAACTTATCTTTAATCTGTCAAATGCTTTTCATCCCAGTTCAACTGACTAGTGGGTGTAACTCCAGGCGTGTCAGTGTGCTTGAATACCCACCAATCGTAACTACACTGATCACAACCAGGGCAGCAAGTCTCTCAACGTGGACTCAGCAGTGGAGAGAAAATTCTCAGCTAAGGTGCGTTTTTATTTGTAATCCATTCAAAACTATTTTGGAATTTAGAATCATTTTGTATGTGGACTACAAAGAGATGAGATCCAGAATAAATTACTCTAAGTTTTGGCTCTATTTTTCACTTTAGCTGAGAAATGTAGGCTTACAAAAAAGCTTTCATGTAATTTTAGATAGGAGAGGGATAGTTGAGCCACCCTTGTTTCTCAGAAACCAAAATGTGTCGTTTGACCAAATATTTAGAAAGAGGTTATCATTTCACGGAGTCTGTGAAGGAAGAAATCACATGGAAAAAGCAGTAAGCTAGTTAGGTCCAAAAAACGGATTTTCAAAAGTCAAATGAATTTATGTGATGCTTGTATCTAACCAAAGTAGATACTTTTATGATTGTTCTATAGATCCGTTGGGGTCTCTATAAGCTTCAATATGAAGTCCTAAACCTAGCATCCTTGTAGCTGTGTGGGCTAATACAGTGCCTTAAAGTATCAGACCCCTTGACTTTTTCCACATTTTTGTTAGGTTACAGCCTTACTCGAAAATTGAAAAAAAAAAAAAAAATACTCATCAATCTACACACAATACCCCACAATGATAAAGCAAAACCTTTTATTTTTTTTATTTTTTTGTAAATTAAAAAATAAAATAACACTGAAATATCACATTTACATAAGTATTCAGACTCTTTACTCAGTACTTTGTTGAAGCACCTCTGGCAGTTATTACAGCATCAAGTCTTCTTGGGTATGATGCTACAAGCTTGTCACACCAGGCTGTAACGTAACAAAATGTGGAACACGTCAAGGGATCTGAATACTCTCCGAAGGCACTGTAAAGTCCAAATGTTTGCCTTGGGGTAAGTTGAGCCAATGGTTGAGCAATTTTTTTCTTCCCAGGCGTAATGCAATTAATTATCGCTGGGATATGAGGTAACAACATTGCCTAGTCTATGTTAGAAGTGTAAAAAAATAAAAAATAAGTACAAAGTGTTTGTTAGGTGTTAAGCCTGTGTTTAAAAATGCTTAAAATATGTTGTATGTTGAAGGCATACTGCAAACCGCATGCATATCTGCGAGCAACTTCATACTGGACATGGAGACATGAGAATGGTATCCATGAGTTAAATGGCCTCATTGTCAAAGTATCCCTTTAAAAGACAAAGTGATTGTGTTGAACTGTGTTTGGGAAAAAAAGATAGACAGGGTTTTAAAAGGATTTTGTAGGTGGCTTAACTTACCCTGTCCCGCAGCTCAATTTACCCCATACCCGGGATAAGTTGTGCCAAAAGACCACCTTTTTTGAACAAGCTATGTTTTCAAAACTGTTATGTTTACATAAATTCAGAGTTTTTTTCCATGGATACACAACATCCTGAAATATATGTAGATATCTTTATTTCCCCTGACAGAGTGATGCTGAATGTAAAAACTGGCTCAACTTACCCCACTCTCCCCTACTATGGGGTACATTTCCATCAACAAACACAACGTTCTGTACTAAGAGACTAGCAAAGAGCTAGAACAGAAGTTGCCTATTTGTGCAATGGCTTTCACATATATAGACAAGGCAAACTTGCACAGAGGATGTGGAGAGAGTGAGACAGAGAGATAAGCCATCTCTCGCTCTTAACAATTTGAGATGGTAGTGGCAGTTGAACAGTTTCAGGCAAACTTGACACTTCAGTCATGTTAGACAGAAACCACCATGGCTAATAATCGAAAACAATTGCCAGTTTGGAGATGGCTTTTACGATTTATTAAAGCGTCAGGAAGCGAGGCAGAGAAGTAGAGGCATGCTAAGAACGTTCTCTGAAGGTTTTTGCTAACGTATATTCAGTAGAATGTTCCCCAAACTGGGTCCTGGGGTCCCCCCTGGGTGCACGTTTTGTTTTTTGCCCTAGCACTACACAGCTAATTAAAATAATCAAAGCTTGATGATCAGCCGATCTCCTGACAACTGATACAAAGGAATGTTCTTGCAACATTCTCATGAAACATGTCTAGAACATTAATATTTTATATTCTGCGAACACGGCAACCATGTTCTGTGTATGTTTGGTGTAACGTTGATGGAATATTCTCCTAAATTTCAATCATGCTGTAACTCTGAATTTCCAAGATATGGAATGAATAGAGTCCTAATTCGTAATGCCTCTTTGCCTTGTTTCTTTGCAGTGTTGTACACAGGAATTCAGAGCCAAAGTGGATAAAGTGTCAGAAGCAGAATCTCAACTGTCAAGATGACCAATTCTAGCAGCAGCCCCGGCTACTGCCCTCTCATCCAGGCCATGGTGAACGCCAGCGTACCCTCCAACTCCTCGGCTGAGGTGGGGGCTCTGAGCCTGGCCACGGTGTGTCTCCACGGCCTGGTCTCCTCCTTCGGCATCCTGGAGAACATCCTCATCTTGGGGGTCGTGGGTTTCCGTGTCCGCCGTACCGTCATCAGCGTGTGGATCCTCAACCTGGCTGCCTCGGACCTCCTGGCCACGGCGTCACTCCCCTTCTTCACCATCTTCCTGGCCCGCGGAGCCACCTGGACCCTGGGCACCACCTTCTGCAAACTCCACTCCTCCGTCTTCTTCCTCAACATGTTCGTCAGCGCCTTCCTGCTTGCGGCCATCTCTCTGGACCGCTGTCTGGTGGTTCACAAGCCCGTCTGGGTCCACAACCGGAGGAACGTGCGGCTGGTCGGCAGGGTATGTGGAATCATCTGGGCCCTGGCTGTGCTCTGTACGGTACCGTACTACCTATTCCGGGATACTATTCATCGGCATGACGGGCGGATCATGTGTTACTATAACTACGCCCAGTATCTCCCTGTTAGGGAGTTTGACCTAAAAGAGCTGTGTGAGGCACGCCAGGATGCCCTGGCCTTCTCTAAGCTCCTCCTGGCCTTCATTCTTCCCCTGGTGGTCATTGTGTGGAGCTATGTCTCAGTGACCATTAGTATCGCGCGGCGTGGCCGCAACCGGCACCCTTTCCGCTTCGTTAGACTAGTGGTAGCGGTGTTGATGAGCTTTGTGGTCTGTTGGGCTCCATACCATGTCTTCAGTGTCCTGGAGGCTGTAGCTCAGTATCGACCCTCCCTCCGGGGCCTCGTGGCCAGCGGCCTGCCCCCCACCGCCAGCCTAGCCTTCCTCAACAGTGTGCTAAACCCCATCCTCTATGTGTTCAGCTGCCCGGACCTGTGCCATAAGATCAGACAGTCCCTTGCGGCAGTAATGGAGAGCGTGCTGGCGGAGGACCTAGGGGAGTGGTCACGGCGACAAAGCACGCAGAGATCTTCCATCAGTACCTCAGAGCTACTGCTGAGGGGGAGGAGGTCCCTCAACAATGCCCCCAGCCTGAGAGGAAGAGACTCCAGGGCGGAGGAGGAGGCGGCACAGAAGACGAAGGAACCACACCCTGCTAACTGAGGTGGTGTTTGTGTCAATGACGGTTCCGGTGCCAAAGCCAGGTTCGCGTCTAGTTTCTGCAACAGTGGGATACATAATGATCCATTTATAAATCATTGCATTTTGAATCCGTGTTATGTACAGCATACACCCAGAAGGATTAAGGGATATATCTTGTGTGTTTTGCAATGGTTTCAGTAGTGTTAAACCAAAGGCTCAGCAATGTGCTAGTATGCTTTTATATTTGCTTGTTGCTTTTTTACGGTACCCATTCCAAGTAAGCTCTGATGCACCCCTGTTCAATTGCAGACTTGCCTGCTAATGTAAATGGTGACCCACTGGTCTCGCTCTTAGTTATTGATGGGAAAAGTCCACTGGGGCAGACATGCTTGACCCATGTCTTCTACGACTTGCTGTACATATCATTGTGGAATCCTTGACACATATTTTTAATCTATCCATTCTCTTGGGTATTATTCCTAAGGTGTGGAAGGTGGCCCTTGATCTCCTGCTCCACAAAGGTGGTGATCCCTGCTATCTTCGTAATTATCACCCAATCTCAAAACTTTCATGTCTAGCGAAGATATTAGAAGTCTCTGTAAATTCTCAGCTGCTGTCCTTTTTTAGATGGAAAATCTATTCCGAATGCTCACCAGTCAGGCTTTAGGCCAGGACAGAGCACCATCTCGGCTGCTTTATATGGTTAACGCACTAGACAGGAAACTGCACTGCACTGCCCTTTATATTGATCTGTTGAAAGCATTCGATAGGGTTGATCATGCACTCCTGCTACGGAGGCTATCCGAAATTGGTATAGACCAACTGGCCTGTAGCTGGTTCAAAAATGATCTGCACGACAGAAGTAAACACCTTCCTAATATTGATTTGCATGCTCTTTTGCCCTCAGAACAGCCTCAATTCGTTGGGGGATGGATTCTACAAGGTGTCAAAGCGTACCACAGGGATGCTGGCCCATGTTGACTCCAATGCTTCCCACAGTTGTGTCAAGTTGGCTGGATGTCCTTTGGGTGGTGGACTATTCTTGATACACACAGGAAACGGTTGAGCATGGAAAAACCCATCAGTGTTGCAGTTCTTGACACAAACCGGTGTGCCTGGCACCTACTACGATACTCCGTTCAAAGGCACTTAAATCTTTTGCTTTGCCCATTCACCCTTTGATTGGCACATATACACAATCCATGTTTCAATTGTGTCAAGGCTTAAAAATCTTTCTTTAACCTGTCTCCTCCTCTTTATCTACACTGATTGAAGTGGGTTTAACAAGTGACAGCAATAAGGGATCATAGCATTCACCTGGTCAGTCTATGTCATGGAAAGAGCCGGTGTTTGTAATGTCTTGTACACTCAGTGTCTGTCTGCTGATGTAGTTCAGTCAATTTTTTTTTTTACATAACCAAGGAGTGCCACAAGGCTCAATACTATGCCTTTTACTGTTCACTATTTACATTAATGTTTGTCCCTGAATAATAATAATAATAACGTGCTTACATCTCTATGCGGATTCGTTATTTAATCATGTGCCCCATCAGTGCAGCAGGCCGTTCGCGACCCTCGGCTTTGATTCAATTCAAGAATCGCTCACCGATCTTAAATTAGTGCTAAATGTTGATAAAACCAATTTTTTTTTTCAGGTATTGTGAAATTTATCCTAAAGACCTGCGTATCTGTACCTTGAGAGGAGCCCAAATTGAGCTAGTTCCCCAATGTAAGTCTCTACGGTGCCTTCGGAAAGTATTCAGACACCTTGACTTTTTCCACATTTTGTTACATTACAGCCTTATTCTAAAATGGATTAAATAAAACAAATCCTCTGCAATCTACACACAATACCTCATAATGACAAGGCAAGAACAAGTTTGTAGAATTTTGGGCAAATGTATTGAATAAAAAAACAGAACTTGTTTACATAAGTATTGAGACCCTTTCCTATGAAACTTGAAATTGAGCTCAGTTGCATCCTGTTTCCATTGATCATCCTTGAGATGTTTCTACCACTTGATTGGTGTCCATTGTGGTAAATTCAATTGATTGGACATGATTTTGAAAGGCACACGCCTGTCTATATAAGGTCCCACAATTGACAGTGCATGTCAGAGCAAAAACCAAGCCATGAGGTTGAAGGAATTCCTTATGGGGGGGCTGAGACAGGATTGTGTCAAGGCACAGATCTGGGGATTCGTACCAGAAAATGTCTGCACCATTAAAGGTCCCCAAGAACACAGCCTGGCCACATTGAGCAATCGGGGGGAAAAGGGCCTTGGTCAGGGAGGTGACCAAGAACCCAATGGTCACTCTGACAGAGCTCCAGAGTTCCTCTGTAGAGATGGGACAACCTTCCAGAAGGACAGCCATCTCTGCAGCACTCAACCAATCAGGCCTTTATGGTAGAGTGGCCGACGGAAGCCACTCATCAGTAAAAGGCACATAAAGACTCTGACTCTCAGACTGTCTGTTTTAGTCTCTGGAGTATGTGTTTGTAAATATGTTTTAGTGTCTGGTGTATGTTTAGTATGTCTGGTTATGATAAGCTCTTTTGGAAAGATATTTTGGAGTTTCTCATACAAATTAATAAATAAGTTATTTAAAATGACTTTATTTACTGCAATAAGCAAGTAATCAAGACATATTTGACATTATTATTGATATCCACTGATAGTCATTCATATGGCTGTATACTCTGAGGCAGCTATTGCAGTGCATTAAAAGTTAGAGATGACTGTCAGCAGAAAGGTGAAGCAGATGGAACACCGTTTCCAATGTCAGCCAACAGCATACATAATCTCCCCACTAGGTGGCACAATCGCTGCTTTTTTCCATCACCAATTCTCAGCAGCCAAACCAGTGGAGTCAGTTCCTTGAGCAAGTCTATGAAAACACTGCATTGTAGTGTATGGCTGGTGTCACCACAAAATGTTTCCTCTCCTCTCGACTTCAAGACCATCAAAGAACAAGAAACAGGTAACATAATACAGTTTATCCAGATTCTTCTTCCTTAGAATCAAAGGAACAGGAAACTCAAAAACGTGTCCAATCCAGTCTCTCTACACACTGTCACTCTGATCAGGATGCCCCCGGAGACTGAGTCTGACCTGTTTGGGGGCTGTGTGCCCCTGTCCCAGACAGGGCGTCAGTGACCTGCGGAGCTCCAGACGGGCGTCATGACACAGGAAGATGTAGAACAGAGGGTCCAGCAGGGTGTTGAGGCTCGTCAGGCCGTAGCACAGCCGGTAACATAGGAAAATGGACCGCTCCAACTCACAGGGGTCATCTGTGAGGAGCAAGGAGACAAAACGGTACCCCCCGACGAGGTGGTAGGGTCCGAAGACGACGATGAAGATGACAGTGATGACAATGAGGATGCCTGTGATTTTGTGACGGCCCTGGTTGGAGACGGATGGCGAGTGTTGGAGAGTCACGCCTATGCGGGCAGAAGTGTAGCTGTAAGGGGAGGGTGCGGGAGAGAGATACAGAGGCCAAGGTCAAAGGTCATGTCAGGTAAATATGTTAGATGTGACTTTTTAACAAGACTCCTCTCATTGACACATCCTTTTGCATGTAATGTGACATGTTAATATAAAGGTGTTTATAGTGTTCACTTCATATTTATCAAAGCATTATCGATAGACACATGTAGATGCAGAGTGCAGGCCATACTCCTCCATTTCTTTATGCAATCACACATAACATGTCAGCCAAGCATACTTCATACTCAGTTTCCCACTCACCCCAGTATACCACAGGGCAGCAGGAACCCCATGACAACGGTAGCAATCTTAAAGTGAGCATATCTGAGGCTGACGGGGTACTGCTCCAGACACAACAGCCTCTCCGCATCAAACACTGACGGAAGAAGCCCGCCCAAACAGAACAGAAAGGTCAGTGTCCAGACCGCCACCCCCAATACCGCCGCCACCCGCACGGTCCGAACGCCACGACTACTCAACGGGTGTACTATCGCCAGGCAACGGTCCAGTGCGATGATACAGAGGAACACCACGCTAGCGTAGACGTTGACGTAGAAGACATAGCCCACAAACTCGCAGGCGGGGCGGCCGTAGGGCCAGCGGTGCGCCCCCTGGAGATAGAGGATCCAGAGAGGGAGGGTGAGGAGCTGGAGGAGGTCAGAGAGCAGCAGGTTGAGGATGTAGACCAGCTGACAGCCACCCCCACCGGACCGGCCCAGTTGGTACAGTCCCCAGAGGGACAGCAGGTTGCAAGGGAGACCCAGTGAGAAGGCCAGGCTGTAGATGTAGGTGAGACCAAGTGTGTCGGTGTTCAGGGGGAGGTTGCAGCTGTCATTGCTGTTGGACATGATCTCTGACAGTCTCTGGGAGAGGAGGGATACCCTCAAAGTCCTTTGACAAGAAACCAGGTACTACAGTACACAGGTGCTTATTTCACCCTCTGGTGCAAATTTATATTCCCAGAGAGAGACAGTGGTGTGACAGTCTCTGGATTTATATCCATTCAATTCATTCATAAATGCAATACTTCTGATAGAAAATGTGGAAATAGATGCACTTGACAGAGGAAGTTTTCTAATCCAAATCATTCATAAAATCTATAAATTCATATGCATGTGATCTGTCCATATTGTTTCTATTGGCTCCCAGAGTCAGGTGTCCATCACGCAAATTTCATTCTGCTAGGATCCAGTGATCTCAAATCCTGGTGGAAAACCTGAGGAGGACAAGGATGAAGATGATAGGAGGATCATGACAACATTAGTACAACATTTCTACAACATTAAATCAGAACATTACACAAGCATGTACAGTATTGTTACACAAACATTATGTCAACATTTGCATTGGAGCATGAGATTAAAGTGAAACCCATACAACTAAAGCATAAAAAAGAGAATTTAAAAAAAATTGCCCAAGAAAACAACTTATTTTGAGAATCTTTTCACTCACCTCACCCATACAGCTCTAAAATCCATGCAGTAGAAATTGTTCCACAAACCTCTTCTTCCCTCCAGCTGCTTAGTGTACAACACAAAGTGACTGTGTCTGCTGCTGAAGGAACACAGCGTCTTAATCCTCAGGGCCTTGTCTATTCTCTGATTGTTACCCTGGACAGGAAGCCCACTTTTCCAGGCTTTAAGGGCAACATCCTGAGAACCGCAGGAGAACCCCTTTCTTTTCCTGAACAAAAACACTCACTCCTCTCCTCACTCTTTCTCCCTCTTCCCTCGTTCTCTCACCGTTAGAGGAGGAAAAAAAGTGAGTGAGAAGGAGACTGGTTTTATGAGTGTAGGGAAGGAAGGGAAAAATTCTAAGTGATTTATGGATAGTGTTCTTGTAACAATCTATGAATTTGTGACCATTTCATGGTTGGGGAAACTAAGGCAAAACATTTTAAGAAACAAATATTCTGTAACATAACATATGTCCCCTTTGTCTTCTCTTAAACAATGGATGCCTCTCACTGCGTGTGTGTGTTTCTGTGTCAGAAAGCAGAGATAACAGGCCACAGAGGCTATGTGATGAGAGGATCAGCCTCTGCACCGGAGAAGGAGGAGGAAGCAACTGACAGGTTGAGATAACAGCCTCACAAAGAGACAGTGTAAATGCAACACACAACGCGCACCGCACACCACTCAACACTCAACAGAAAAAGGAGAGTGTGTAATGTTAATTGACTCTATTCGGATGACAATAATTACATCTTTATTGAGACTTCTTACTGGGGCTTTTAGGTGGAAAAGTATGAGTTTGACATATATTTTTCCTTTGAACAAACATATTTGTTGACTGTGTACGACTGTGGTATACAGTATAGTCATAATTTACCCTAAGTTTACTTTGTAGCTCAGGCACAGGGAAAAGCTACAACTACACAATTCAAATTGTTTGAGGAGAATGGGAGTGTGAGACAATGTTGGCTAGGCTGTATTTTTAACACATGATATCATAGAGAGGAGAGTGTTATCTTTGTCATCTTGTACTTTCCCTCACCAGACTGAAATCCAATACGTAATCTGACAGTTCCAGGGCACCACATTCCCTAAGGCCAGTCTGAATATAAATAACTTTACCTCAGTTTTTATTGAGTCATGTACTTCCCTTTTAATGTTATTATGTATTTATGGTGGACTTGAGTTATTTTTTGAATTTGTAAAATTTTTCTCAAGTTTCGTTTGAGCAATTTTTTAAATCGTTGACAGAAAAGTGCCAATTGATGGTCAAATACGTACAACATCTAAAATACCCATCTTGGCCCATCTTTAGATTAATGTCTCACTCCAGCTTGGTCTTCCTCCTGGAGCTCCTGCAGCACAGCCTGCTGCAGACATAGACTGATGCCCAGATAGAGGCCCCGCTGAGGGCCAGGAGCAGCGCCGCCACGTCCAGGCTGTGGTAGGAGTACCAGGGCAGGCTGTAGGCTTCGGTGCGCAGGTGGGACGCTCCACCGTTCCTCATCACGTACTCAATCCAGAAGGTGGCACTGGCGAGCGGGGACAGGGGCGTGTCGCGGTGCAGGCCAGAGAGCTTCTGCATGTTGTGGCGGTAGGACTTATTCTCCAGCACATCCCTTAGGGCCTCCAGAAAGTCCTCTGTGGTGAGAGTGGCGGCCTCCAGCACACGTGCCACCCCGCGCACCTGCAGTCGCAGGACGTTGTCAAACTGGTCGAAGAGGAGCGGCAGGCCCAGCACAGGGACCCCGTGGTAGATGGCCTCATACAGGCCGTTGGTGCCTCCGTGAGCCACGAAGGCACGGGTTTTGGGGTGGCCCAGGAGGTCGTTCTGGGGGAGCCAGTCCAGTAGCAGGGTGTTGTTCCCCAGGGAAGAGGGTCTTTCTCCCAGGAACCTCCACACCACCTTGTGGGGCAGCAGGGCAAAGGCTTGGGCCACCGCCTTGGTCACCTCCTTAGGCAGGGCGGACACCAGCGTTCCCAGAGACATGACCACCACCCCGTGCTCTCCAGAGCTCTGCATGAAGGCCTCCAGGTCAGCAGGAAGTGGCTCAGCTGGACGGCACTGGAAGCCCCCCACATAGACCACATTGGGCATGGTAGGCCGCGGGAACTCAAAGACAAAGTCCACCCGCATCAGCCACACGTCTGCTGAGCGCTGCATGGAGAGCAGGTCAGCACCAGGGGGGAAGTGACGTTGGAGCAGGTTGACGTAGAGTGGCAGGATGACCAGGTGCTCCTGGAGGAGGATGACCAGGTAACGCAGGAAGTTCTCTGTCCTCTGAAGGAGGTCCATATTATCGCTGAACAGGGAGTTGTACATCGGAACATAGGAGGGCAGCGTGGGGGCAACAGTCATGTGGGCCTCGCCTGCGTTGAGCCAGCGGACATTATAAACCATGGGCATGCCCAGGTATTGGGCCAGGAGCACTCCAGCAGGGAAGGCAGGGTCGGTGAGCATCAGGTCGAATCTGGACACCCTCAGTTTGGCGACGAGGACGGAGTCATCCAAGATGGTGGAGATCATGCAGAGTGCCTCGCTGTGAAACATCATCAACATGGCCGCCGTGTCCTTCTGCTGCTCCAGGAAACGGAGGACAGGTAACATCCTGCGGAGTTTCAGTGAGCGCTGCATCAGGATGGTGTAGAAGTCAGGACCCAGGTCCTCGCCCGCCGGAGGAGGAGCAGGGTTCACGGTGATAGAGGTGTAGACAGGGGAATTCTGGGGAATGTACCAGCTCTTGGCAGAGCGCAGCACGGTGAGGTTGTGACCTCTGGAGTGGAGCTCTCGGAGGATGACCTCCATGTTGAGCCAGTGGCTGCCATCTTCTGGGAAGACCAGGATTCTACCTCCCCGAATGCCGTTACTGTGGCAACCCCGAATGAAGACGAGGAGGAGGAGGAGGCAGAGGATTCGTCGAAGGACCACCGCTGTTCCACCGCACATGCCCATTACGTCATTGGAGCTGGGAACAAACAACAAGAAAATAACAACATGTTTGTTTACAATCTCAGGAAAATGTTCTCTCTTCTCTTCTCTACGATAGTATATGTTATATTTAGAAGAAGTATACAATAGAAATTGTTTGATTTTCATGAGCAGTTTTAGCATACAGAATGCAAGGACTGAGAAAGAGATTACATGGTCTGACTATAAAGTAGCTTTATCGAGGTATTGTCTTTTCTGTACAAAATAAATTCCATAGTCGACATGTCAGCCTCTGCAATTGGCAGATGTCCAAATGTCCACTGGGTTATTATCTAAAGCTGTACATGCTGAATCCCTAGATAAAACTGTTATGAAGGAAGGGAGGGGGACATTTTCTGACATTGTGTGGAAACAGTATTCCCATGTTATGCTACTGTGAGAATGAAGCTTCAAGCCACACAGTAGATGCACGATATGATGTAATCTCAACGGAGTTGTCACCACTTCGTACCACTATGGACAGATTGGTTCCCTAAATTACATATAACTGTATGGTTTTTCAATCTGGATGAAATACAGAGATGAACTCAGTACAGTGCACCTTATCAGTCAATTTCCTCCACTCCCACGATATAGACCCTCTCCATTCACTGATGCATCAGTACTGAATCAGTACAGGCATTACAAATACTACATGCTCAGTAGACACAGATACAGTGGGGCAAAAAAGTATTTAGTCAGCCACCAATTGTGCAAGTTCTCCCACTTAAAAAGATGAGAGAGGCCTGTAATTTTCATCATAGGTACACTTCAACTATGACAGACAAAATGAGAAAAAGAAATCCAGAAAATCACATTGTAGGATTGTTAATGAATTTATTTGGAAATTATGGTGGAAAATAAGTATTTGGTCACCTACAAACAAGCAAGATTTCTGGCTCTCACAGACCTGTAACTTCTTCTTTAAGAGGCTCCTCTGTCCTCCACTCGTTACCTGTGTTAATGGCACATGTTTGAACTTGTTATCAGTATAAAAGACACTTGTCCACAACCTCAAACAGTCACACTCCAAACTCCACTATGGCCAAGACCAAAGAGCTGTCAAAGGACACCAGAAACAAAATTGTACACCTGCACCAGGCTGGGAAGACTGAATCTGCAATAGGTAAGCAGCTTGGTTTGAAGAAATCAACTGTGGTAGCAATTATTAGGAAATGGAAGACATACAAGATCACTGATAATCTCCCTCGATCTGGGGCTCCACGCAAGATCTCACCCCGTGGGGTCAAAATGATCACAAGAACGGTGAGCAAAAATCCCAGAACCACACGGGGGGACCTAGTGAATGACCTGCAGAGAGCTGGGACCAAAGTAACAAAGCCTACCATCAGTAACACACTACGCCGCCAGGGACTCAAATCCTGCAGTGCCAGACGTGTCCCCCTGCTTAAGCCAGTACATGTCCAGGCCCGTCTGAAGTTTGCTAGAGAGCATTTGGATGATCCAGAATAAGATTGAGAATGTCATATGGTCATATGGTCAGATGAAACCAAAATAGAACTTTTTGGTAAAAACTCAACTCGTCGTGTTTGGAGGACAAAGAATGCTGAGTTGCATCCAAAGAACACCATACCTACTGTAAAGCATGGGGGTGGAAACATCATGCTTTGGGGCTGTTTTTCTGCAAAGGGACCAGGACGACTGACCCGTGTAAAGGAAAGAATGAATGGGGCCATGTATCGTGAGATTTTTAGTGAAAACCTCCTTCCATCAGCAAGGGCATTGAAGATGAAATGTGGCTGGGTCTTTCAGCATAACAATGATCACAAACACACCGCCCGGGCAACGAAGGAGTGGCTTCGTAAGAAGCATTTCAAGGTCCTGGAGTGGCCTAGCCAGTCTCCAGATCTCAACCCCATAGAAAATCTTTGGAGGGAGTTGAAAGTCCGTGTTGCCCAGCAACAGCCCCAAAACATCACTGCTCTAGAGGAGATCTGCATGGAGGAATGGGCCAAAATACCAGCAACAGTGTGTGAAAACCTTGTGAAGACTTACAGAAAACGTTTGACCTCTGTCATTGCCAACAAAGGGTATAGAACAAAGTATTGAGATAAACTTTTGTTATTGACCAAATACTTATTTTCCACCATAATTTGCAAATAAATTCATAAAAAATCCTACAATGTGATTTTCTGGATTTTTTTCTTTCTCATTTTGTCTGTCATAGTTGAAGTGTACCCATGATGAAAATTACAGGCCTCTATCATCTTTTTAAGTGGGAGAACTTGCACAATTGGTGTCTGACTAAATACTTTTTTGCCCCACTGTACTACACAGTCCACACCACAGGAGGTTGGCGGCACCTTAACTGCTGAGGGTGGGCTTGTGGTAATGGCTGGAGCGGAATAGGCAGAATGGTATCCAATACATCAATATACCATTCCATTCACTCCGTTCCAGCCATTATTATGAGCCATCCTCCCCTCAGCAGCCTCTACTGGTCCACACACCCTTTAGCTTTGGCCATTTAGCTAGATCTGGGTTGCATTAATTAGGGCATACACTGCAGCAAAACGTTTCGCAAAGGAAAACGAAAACAAGCGTTTCTAATTGAGCAAGTCCAGATAGTACCTCCTTGTTTGAGGCTGTTTTGTTGCATTTGGTGCCTAATGAAAAGGACATTGGTGCAATGGCATCACATCTCAGGGGCTGAAACCCTAGATAGAGCCTGACTCTACACTGTGCTCCCATCAGGATCTGCAGAACCCGTCCTGTCTGGACGGGTGCAGCAGACACTGGACATGGGTGACCTGACCTGGAATGTTTATTACAGTGATGTGCAATCAGGTTATTCAGGGTAGGCAGTGGTTCCCTTGTGATAATCTAATGATTATGATTCTGGGGATTTTATGCTAAAAATCTAAACATTTGCTAAACCTGCAACAAAACTTCAGGAAAGGCCCCAAGGTATTCATGCCTTTCTTTCCATCCATTCAAATCCTTGACACACACAGCCATTCCTGACTCCAGTCACTGCCTTGCATGCTTTTGCTTAAACGTGTTGTGTGGGTATTGACTGGGCTGTGCATATTTGGGCGTGTCTACATATTTTGGCGCTTGCATCCCTTGAATTGAACAAAGTTAGCTACAGTTGAAGTCGGAAGTTTACATACACTTAGGTTGGAGTCATTAAAACGCATTTTTCAACCACTCCACAAATTTCTTGTTAACAAACTATAGTTTTGGCAAGACGGTTGGGACATCTACTTTGTGCATGACACAAGTAATTTTTCCAAAAATTGTTTACAGACAGATTATTTCACTTTTAATTCACTGTATTGCAATTCCAGTGCGTCAGAAGTTTACATACACTAAGTTGACTGTGCCTTTAAACAACTTGGACAATTCCAGGAAATGATGTCATGGCTTTAGAAGTTTCTGATAGGCTAATTGACATCATTTGAGTCAGTTGGAGGTGTACCTGTGGATGTATTTCAAGGCCTACCTTCAAACTCAGTGCCTCTTGACATCATGGGAAAATCAGCAAAGACATCAGAAAAAAAATGGAGACCTCCACAAGTCTGGTTCATCCTTGGGACCAATTTCCAAATGCCTGAAGGTACCACGTTCATCTGTACAAACAAATGTACGCAAGTATAAACACCATGGGACCACGCAGCCGTCATACCGCTCAGAAAGGAGACGTAATCTGTCTCCTAGAGATGAATGTACTTTGGTGCGAAAAGTGCAAATCAATCCCAGAACAACAGCAAAGGACCTTGTGAAGATGCTGGAGGAAACAGGTACAAAGGTTTCTATATTGTGATTATTATTATTTGACCATGCTGGTCATTTATGAACATTTGTACATCTTGGCCATGTTCTGTTATAATCTCCACCCGGCACAACCAGAAGAGGACTGGCCAGCCCTCATAGCCTGGTTCCTCTCTAGGTTTCTTCCTAGGTTTTGGCCTTTCTAGGGAGTTTTTCCTAGCCAATGTGCTTCTACACCTGCATTGCTTGCTGTTTGGGGTTTTAGGCTGGGTTTCTGTACAACACTTTGATATATCAGCTGATGTAAGAAGAGCTATATAAATAAATTTGATTTGATTTCCAAAGTTGTGGCGAAATGGCTTAAGAGACAAAAGGAAAATAGGGTGCCCCTCTCTCACGTGCAGGAAATATTCAGAGGACACCTGACTACTTTTGAAAAAACTCGCTCATTTAAAAAAATAAAAGCCTGGAACTATGTCTAAAGCCTGGTCACAGCCTGATGAAGCCATTGGAAAAGGAATCTGGTTGATACCCCTTTAAATGGAGGTTAGACGGACCAGGGAACACAGATTTAAAAACAGAAATATCACTTCCGGGTTACATTTTCTCAGGTTTTCGCTTACAGAATAAGTATTGTTATACTCAGACAATATTTTGACAGTTTTGGAAACTTTGGAGTGTTTTCTATCCTAATCTGTAAATTATATGCATATTCTACGATCTGGGCCAGAGAAAATGTCTGTTTACGTTGTGCACGTTATTTAAAAAAATATATATATATTCTGACCCCTAGCGCTAAGAAGTTAAGGACAACAAAGTAAAGGTATTGGAGTGGCCATCACAAAGCCCTGACCTCAATCCTATAGAAAGGTTGCGGGCAGAACTGAAAAAGCATGTGCGAGCAAGGAGTCCTACAATCCCGACTCAGTTACACCAGCTTTGTCAGGAGGAATGGGCCAAAATTCACCCAACTTATTGTGGGAAGCTTGTGGAAGGCTACACGAAACGTTTGACCCAAGTTAAACAATTTAAAGGCAATGCTACCAAATGCTAATTGAGTGTATGTAAACTTCTGACCCACTGGGAATGTGATGAAAGAAATAAAAGCTGAAATAAATAATTCTCTCTACTATTATTCTGACATTTCACATTCTTAAAACAAAGTGGTGATCCTAACTGACTTAAGACAGGGAATTTTTACTTGGATTAAATGTCAGGAATTGTGAAAGCCAAATACATATAAACTTAGTTAACGTATGTAAACTTCCGACTTCAACTGTAGCTAGCAGAAACAACCTGACAAATGGATGCCTCAAATCATTTTCAACGTTGGAATCATCATGTAATGTGCCTTTTGCAGGGTTCGAAGAGTGGAACATCAAATATAATGGAAGTTAAGACCAGACAGAGGCAGCATACAACACGTAGCTTATTTCATGACAGTCAAGGCAACCACCATCTCCCTCATTGCTAGCTGTCAGGCAGACGAACAGTGAGTACTGCACTGTAGACTTGTTTGAAATATCATAACAAATTCAGTTTTTACCCTGACTTTTAGACATCTTGGACATGTACTTTTGCTTTGTATATACTGTGGGAATGGGACTTCTCCAGCCACTTTATGGGTGCCTGAGCCTTGGCTTCTACAAAATGGATGTGACTAACTGCAGTACACCCATTCTACATGTGTGGCTTCCCTGCTGTGTGCATGCAGAATAAAATAATGGACATTTGCTTCTGTTGTCACTGAGAGGGAAGGACCGACGAATGGACTTCATTTAAAGGTAAAGGTAGACGTAAATCCATGTTCCTTTGCAATTTGTGGATTATGCTTCTGTTGAATCATGAGAATAGACAACATCCCTTTGAATGCATTTGATTTATCAAGCTAGAATTTCATTTTAATGGGACAGTTTTTTGACGCTTTGACCTGCATTTTTTTATGATTTAAACATTTTGACATGGAATATTTGTTCAAACCTTATTTATGATATAAAGTCCACTTGAAAAGTATTCATTTAGGTCTACCCTTCACTTTTTCCACATTTTGTTACGTTACAGCCTTGCTCTAAAATTGATTAAATAGATAAAAAATCCTCATCAATCTACACACAATACCCCATGACAAAGCAAAAAGAGGTTTTTAGAAATGTTTAAAAAAAAGATGTATAAAAAAAATACATTATTTACATAAATATTCAGACCCTTTGCTATGAGACTCGAAATTGAGCTGAGGTGCATCCTGTTTCCATTTATCATCCTTGAGATATTTTTACAACTTGATTGGATTCCACCTGTGGTAAATTCCATTGATTGGACATGATTTGAAAGGCACACACCTGTCTATATAAGGTCCCAAAGTTGACAGTGCATGTCAGAGCAAAAACCAAGCCATGAGGTCAAAGGAATTGTCTGGTTACCAAAAATGTCTGCAGCATTGAAGGTCCCCAAGAACACAGTGGCCTCCATCATTCATAAATGGAAGAAGTTTGGAACCACCAAGACTCTTCCTAGAGTTGGCCGCCCGGCCAAACTGAGCAATTGGAGGAGAAGGGCCTTGGTCAGGGAGGTGACAAAGAACCCGATTGTCACTCTGACAGAGCTCTAGAGTTCCTTTGTGGAGATGGGAGAACCTTCCAGAAGGACAACCATCTCTGCAGCACTCCACCAATCAGGCCTTTAAGGTAGAGTGGCCAGACGGATGCCACTCCTCAGTAAAATGAACATGGCAGCCCGCTTAGAGATTGCAAAAAGGCACCTAAAGGACTCTCAGACCATGAGAAACAAGATTATTTGGTCTGATGAAAACAAGATTGAACTCTTTGGCCTGAATTCTAAGCGTCACATCTGGAGGAAACCTGGCACCATCCCTACGGTTAAGCATGGTGGTGGCAGCATCATGCCTTGGATGTTTTTCAGTGGCAGGGGGAGACTAGTCAGGATCGAGGGAAAGATGAATGGAGCAAAGTATAGAGAGATCCTTGATGAAAACTTTCTCCAGAGCGCTCAGGACCTCAGGCTGGGGCAAAGGTTCACCTTCCAACAGGACAACGACCCTAAGCAGACAGCCAAGACAATGCAGGAGTGGCTTTGGGACAAGTCTCTAAATGTCCTTGAGAGGCCCAGTCAGAGCCAGGACTTGAACCCGATCGAACATCTCTGGAGAGACCTGAAAATAGCTGTGCAGTGACGTTCCCGATCCAACCTGACAGAGCTTGAGAGGATCTACAGAGAAGAATGGGAGAAACTCCCCAGATACAGGTGTGCCAAGCTTGTAGCGTCATACTCAAGAAAACTCGAGGCTGTAATCGCTGCCAAATGTGCTTCAATAAAGTACTGAGTAAACGGTCTGAATACTTATGTAAATTTAATATTTTAGTTTTTAGTTTTAAATACATTTGCAAAAATGTCTAGAAACTAGTTTTTGATTTGTCATTATTGTCATTATATTGTGTGTAGATTGAGGTGCAAAAAAATATTGAATCAATTTTAGAATAAGGCTGTAACATAACAAAAATGTGGAAAAAGTGAAGGGGTCTGAATACTTTCCGAATGCACTGTAAGAGTTTAAGCATATTTCACATAGTACAATTATTGTGTGTTTGCTTGTGCCGCACATTGGAATAATTGTAAATCAGTTGTGAAATGCTATGGAGTTTGCATTGTGAATTCTTCAGATGAAATGTGTCTATAAATTGGTCTTTTAGTGCCACCTATCAGTTGTAACTGTTGATGATACATTGGTCTATGACTGAGCTGAGTTGAGCAGTGTGTCAGAGGCTATTGCTTGAGTATCTTGGCTACATTGGTATTTACATTTGGTGAGAATTGTTTGTCAATATCAGTTAATAATAGCCTATGTAACTCTGGTTGTTGAAGTTATATGTTGTATGGTGAACTTTGTTTATTTGTGAGTAAATCTGGCTTTGATAATAGCCAGTGCTTACCCAGCTACTGACCTCACCACAGGTCATTGGTTAATCATGTTTATCTGCTGCCCGTCCCTGCTGCAAGACATCACAGTTAGACTATAGAACACCATGTACTCAACCCAGTATCACAGATTATTGTGAAATAGACACAAATTGCTTATTGGAAATTCGTGACAGGCACATGAAAAAGTATATGTTTTGTGTAGTACACGATTTTGTATACATTGCACAGATAAAGACATTAGGTTACTTATGACAGAAAAGATGGCTGTATAATGTGAACGTTTAGCAACCCAACGGTTGTGTGTTTGAATCTCATCACGGAAAACTTTGGCATTTTAGCTAATTATCAACTTTGCATTTACTTAGCATGTTAGCTAACCCTTCCCATAACCCTAACCTTAACCCTTTAACCTAACTCCTAACCTTAACACTAACCTTAACCCTTTAACTGCTTAGCCAGCAGGTTACCTCACTTTAACCCCTAGCCTAGCTAACGTTAACCCCCTAGCTTTCCTAGCTAACATTAGACACCTAGCTAGCCAAGCTAACGTTAGCCACAACAAATTGAAATTTGTGTAATGTACACAAATGCATTATGAAGAAAGAAAATTGTGTAATGTTGGGATGAAAATTGTCTAATACACACGAAAAGTGAACTTTTTCATGTGCCTGTCACAAATTTAAAATAAGTAATTTGTGTCTATTTCACATTAAGCAGTTGATAGTCTGTTGATGTACTGGAGGTTTCTGAACTAGAATCCATCAGCATCAACTGGCTCCACTCTCACAGTATTCTGTGCATCATTTAGAAATTATTCCCCTCAATTCAGTATATTACTTTGGATGATTATTATGGTTATGTGTGGTTATTTCATTATCTCTAAAAGTCATGGAGCGTCCAGCCTTTTATCATATTTTATGCTAATATCCAGTTTAAAAATGTACATCTTTCCGTAAAGCAAAATGCATGCATGTTGGTTTCTTATTCAAATATTTTTTACTACAACAATATATGGTAACTATGTGATGTTTTTGCCTAACAAGGCAATAGAAACTATGGTAATCCAAACTTACAAAACATATAGTGAGATGCGATACAATATATCTATCTCCTACCTCTTCAAGTGCACTCTCATCATATCACTGTAGCAGCAGTGTGCACGGATAGCCAGTCTCACTTTCACTGAGAAGCGCAGTTAGTGTTTAGTGAAAGACATGATAAACTCTCTGTGACCTGTAACACAAAGACTGTCCGTGTCCCTTGTCCTCTTCCTCGTCGCTAGTTAATACACGAGATCCCAGATGGACTGTTTTTTATAATCAAGCATCACACCAACAAACAACCAACTAACTCCTCCTCTGAGTTAGATAAGGAAGATGAGGGAGGAATGCCGTGTTCAGACATCCTGGGGGACAGTTTGTATTCTAAGCAGCCGGGTAAAGAACATTGAGCTCCTCACCCCCCACGGTGGAAGGGATTTGTAGGGTTGCCCATTTAATAAGAATCAACTTTGAGTGTTTTGTTTATTTCACATGGAAGCCATTAGAAAGCTTTTTATGGTTTTAACTGTTTCACTGAGAACCATTGTAGAAGTTGTAGACCATAAAGATGTTTAATTTATGCAGTTACTATATCTGTAGGCCTACTGGTACCTGAAAAATATGTGTACGCTGATTGAGGAAATGCAGTATGAAAGAAATTGAATTCCCAATTAATATTCTGTTACTATTTTACTAGATCCATTCATTTTAGCATACTATATCACAATTTAGCAAGTCATAATTGAAGATCAAATTGTATGGAGGGGTATTTACAGAAGTCGTTGAACTATCACTGCTAATGTCTGAGTCAGCCATCATGGTTATCCATTTCACGTTCAATAAAGTGCAAAGTTGTAAAAATGTTGTCAAGTCAAATTTGTGTCTTATGACTCACAGCTCTATTTCATCATCTATACACAGCAATGACTTAAATATCTAAGGAACAATGCCGTTTCAAAGTTAAATGTCTGACTGGCAAGATGTCTAAGATATTGCATACACAAATACCCTTTTCACTCTACTGAGCCAAGCTGAGCCAAGCCAAGCTGCACTGTAGGCCTACTTGCCAGGTTACGCGTCCACCATACTATAGTTACTGGAAAGGACAATGTGAAAAGAAAACATCCGAGCCAGCACAGTAGGGTTCAGTTTAGCACGATAGCAAACGTTAACACAGAGCAAAGAACAACATGGTTAAAGGTGACACAGGGTGTTGTTCTAAATGGACCTTGACCAACTGTGCGCACAGCAACAAGGACACTCCAGCCATGGACAGAAGAGCGAAACAGTACCTACGTGACGCCAAAATCTATGTGGAATCTCTCTAATTACTTTGTTCAACCCAACATCACATAGGTGAGACTTTCAGGTCAATTCTCTATACGAAAGAAATGTCAAAATGTACAAAACATGACATAGACTGACCAGGTGAATCCAGGTGAAAGCTTTGATCCCGTATTGATGTCACCTGTTAAATCCACTTCAATCATTGTAGATGAAGGGGAGGAGGCAGGTTAAAGGAGGCGTTTTAAGCCCTGAGACTATTGATACATGGAGTGTGTACTGTATGTGTGCCATTAAGAGAGTGAATTGCCAAGGTAAAAAATATTGTATTGCCTTTGAACCAGTGGAGGCTCCTCAGAGGAGGAAGGGGACGACCATCCTCCTCAGTGAATTTTATGAAAATAAAATAGTAAAACATTGAAAAAGTTATCCTTTCTAGATAAAACTACACTAAATATATTCACGTCATTAAATAATTCATTAAAACAGCCAGAGGACAGCTAGCTTCCGTCGTCCTCTGGGTACATTGACTTCAATACAAAACCTAGGAGGCTCATGGTTCTCACCCCCCTCCATATGACAACTTCCGGAGACATCCTCCAACCTAACAGAGCTCTTGCAGCATGAACTGACGTCTTGTCCACCAAGTCAAAGGATCAGAGAATTAATCTAGTACTGAAAGCATAAGCTACAGCTAGCTAGCACTGCAGTGCATAACATGTGGTGAGTAGTTGACTTAAAGGGAGAGAAAGACAATGGTTTAACAGTTTTGAACAAATTCATTTATTCGAAAATGTATTCACTTTCACTTAACATGTACTTAGCTAGCAAATGCAGCTAGCTAGCTAGTTTAGGCTACTCAAACACCCGGCTCAAACAGAGGGATGCTATGTTAGCTAGCTGGCTATGACTATCCAACACAACACTGGAACTCTTCCAAGTCAAGGTAAGCTTTTGGTTTGACAAATTTATTGCCACCGGGGCCTGCCGGTGTAACTGCTAAACTGCATACTGAACTGCTTACTGACTGTACACTAATGTTACTAGGTGATTGTAGTGGGTTTACTAACTTGTAAGTTCTATTAGATATGTTTACTATGATGTTACTTCAGCTAATATGGTGACAATGATGTAGGATGTGTGTAGCAGCTATGATATTTTTTTTGCCTGGTCACATACAGCTGGTGTGTTGTGCATTGAAATCCACAAGCGAAGGGAAAAGGTGAGAGGAGGAGAGTGCATTGATGTGAGAAGGAATACAACGTGGCTGCTATGAAAGTGAACTGTGTTTACTTGTGATCAGGGGTGTATTCATTCCGCCGATTCTGTTGAAAACGTTTCTTAAACAGAAGCAAACGGAACGAAACGGGGATAAACATACCAGAATTTGTCCAATAGAAACACTTGTTTGCAACTGTTGGACTAATGATTTCACCCTAGATCAGCTAGATGCAGGCAAGAGTGTGCAAGGCGGTATTGAATGTGTCACTGTCTGTCCATGTTTCACTGTCTGTGTTGTTCTACAGTGTATTCGGAAAGTATTCAGACCCCTTGACTTTTTCCACATTTCATTACAGCATTATGGATAAACAAATATATATATCCTCATCAATCTACACACAATACCCCATAATGACAAAGAAAAAACAAGTTTAGACATTTCAGCTAATTTTTTTTATTTTTAAATACTTCAATTTTTCATTTACATAAGTATTTAGACCCTTTACTCCGTACTTTGTTGAAGCACCTTTGGCAGTGATTACAGCCTTGAGTCTTCTTGGGTGTGACACTACAAGCTTGGCACACCTACTGTATATTTGCGGACTTTCTCACATTCTTCTCTGCAGATCCTCTCAAACTCTGTCAAGTTGGATGGGGAGCATCGCGTCACAACTTTTTTCAGGTCTTTCCAAAGATGTTAGATTGCGTTCAAATCCGGGCTCTGGCTGGGCCACTCATGGACATTCAGAGACTTGTCCCGAAGCCATTCCTGCGTTGTCTTGGCTGTGTGCTTAAGGTCGTTGTCCTGTTGGAAGGTGAGTAGTAGGTGCCAGGCGCAACGGTGTCAAGAACTGCAACACTGCTGGGTTTTTCACCCTCAACAGTTTCCCGTGTGTATCAAGAATGGTACACCACCCAAAGGACATCCAACCAACTTGACACAACTGTGGGAAGCATTGGAGTCAACATGGGCCAGCATCCCTGTGGAATGCTGTAGACACCTTGTAGAGTCCATGCCCCAACGAATTGAGGCTGTTCTGAGGGCAAAATGGGGTGCAACTCAATATTAGGAAGGTGTTCCTAATGTTTTGTACACTCAGTGTATCAAACCATCTGTACCTCTGTCAATGCAAATAGAATACTGCAACACTACCTTTGCACTCTGCAAAGAACAGAGCGTGTGTATGTGTGGAGTTTGGGAACGCAGATTGATATATATATATATTCATTGTTCTACATGTAAACTTTGCAAGTCTATATTTTATATTCCATGTCATGGATCAGGATCCATGAAGCCTTTCACTACTTAATATTCCAGTCCCCTGCCTCTGGCTCTCTAGCAGACCAAGCAGACCGATATGATACAATGCCCCCTCTGTAGAGCATATCCAACCTAATCGCCTTAACTGTGTTGTTACCAGGACAGTGTTATTAAGGTTCATTAAACTAAAGTTCACTATGGACTTTAGTGAAGTTGGGCTGTAATGGTATTTCAGTAGCCTGCTTTCTGAGTTTTATTAAATAATACAACACTTTCTGTTTGTTGATGGATTACCACACTTTAATAAGTATTGTAGAGTCTCGTCTAAAGTCCTAGCTCGCATTAGCTCACATGGAGCAGGTAGCCTAGTGGTTAGAGCAAAAGGTTGCTGGATCGAATCTCCAAGCTGACAAGGTAAAAATCTGTCGTTCTGCCCCTGAACAAGGCAGTTAACCCACTGTTCACCGGTAGGCTGTCATTGTAAATAACTGACTTGCCTAGTTAAATAAAGGTTAAATAAAAAAACATTAAAAAACATGAGTCACACCAGAGCTGGCTCCGGTTTACACACATGTTCTTTATTAGTTTTGTGGGATTGGACCTCCTTAATCAAGTCCATATCTGTTGTATGACTTTTCCACAGACAGCTATGATGATAAGAGTGACATCTCCTTTCTTGGCTGCCCTTTACTTCCTGATTCTATCGCCCGGCAATGGTTGCCACTGTAGCGCCGGCAGTAGGAAGATCCTGGTGGTCCCGGTGGATGTCAGCCACTGGGTCAACATGGAGGTCATCATCCATGAGCTCCACTCCCGAGGTCACGACCTCACCATGCTGCGCTCTGCCAAGAGCTGGTACATCTCCCAGAAGTTCCCTCTCTACAGCTCCATCACCGTCCTCATGCTGGAGGACGAGGTGGACAAGAACTTCCATGACAAGATGCTGCAAAGGATTCTGGGAATCTGGATGCTGCCGCCCTTCCTGCAGTCCTTCCACCATCAGTACGAGATCACATCCATGCAGCCGACAGGCCACAAGGTCTGCGCCAGAGCGGTCGTTCTGGCGCAGATGATCCAGCGTTCATGGTGATTCAGCGTTCATGGCTCGGCTCTGGGATGCTCGGTTTGACCTGGTGCTGACTGATCCTGCTCTGCCCACATGGATCCTCCTGGCCAACTACCTCCGTCTGCTTCTGGTCTTCAACCTGCCCTGGATCAACACGGGAGAGGGTCACTTCGCCTTCGCCCCCTCGCCACTGTCCTACGTCCTCGTGTCGGGCAAAGAGCTCTCTGACCACATGGACTTCCTCTAGAGAACCAGAAACGTGTTGCATTATGTCTATAGTGTGGTGGCGCAATATTTCTTTGTTAACCATTGGTACGCCAATCTGCTCAAATGTCACTTCCCCTCTGCTGCTGACTTGCTCTCCATGCAGCGCTCAGCAGACGTGTGGCTGA
Organism: Salvelinus namaycush; assembly: GCF_016432855.1. Classification (NCBI taxonomy): domain Eukaryota; kingdom Metazoa; phylum Chordata; class Actinopteri; order Salmoniformes; family Salmonidae; genus Salvelinus; species Salvelinus namaycush. The sequence continues at coordinate 14,894,908 of NC_052342.1, read as the reverse complement.
TGCAGGTGGACTTTGTCTTTGAGTTCCTGTGGCCCACCATGCCCAACGTGGTCTATATGGGGGCTTCTAGTATCGTCCGGCCAGGCCGCTCCCTGCTGACCTGGAGGCCTTAGGGGCCTTCATGCAGAGCACGTGGTGGTGGTCATGTCTCTGGGAATGCTGGTGTCCACCCTGCATAAGGAGGTGACCGAGGCGGTGGCCCAAGCCTTTGCCCTGCTGCCCCACAAGGTGGTGTGGAGGTTCCTGGGAGGAAGACCCTCTTCCCTGGGGAACAACACCCTGCTACTGGACTGGCTCCCCCAGAGCAACCTCCTGGGCCAACCCAAAACCTGCGTCGTGGCTCATGGAGGCACCAATGGCCTGGAAGAGGCCATCTACAATGGGGTCCCTGTGCTGGGCCTGCCGCTCCTCCTCAATGTCTGGAGGCTGCCACTCTCACCACAGTGGACTTCCTGGAGGCCCTAAGGGACATCCTGGAGAATCCCTCTTACTGCCACAGAATGCAGAAGATCTTTGGCCTGTACCGCAACACGCCCCTGTCCCCTCTCGCCAGCGCCACCTTCTGGTTTGAGTACGTGATGAGGAACGTCGTCCCACTTGCACACCGAAGCCTACAGCATGTCCTGGTACTCCTACCACAGCTTGGATGTGGCGACGCTGCTCCTGGCCCTCAGCGGGGTCTCTCTCTGGGCCTCAGTTTCTGTCTGCAGCAGACTGTGCTGCAGGAGCTCCAGGAGAAAGACCAAGCTGGAGTGAGCTTGTTAACTGACAGTGTCTTGATGTGTAATATATTGTAACATCTTCATAAGCAGACTGGAAAATACTTGTTTCGTTAAATGTTTATTGAGTTTAACTAAGAATATACACGTTTCAGGCAAAGCAACTGTTCACATTAACATTATCTTTGTATAGATGTTTTCATTTTTAAATGCAATAAGACCATACAGTAACATATTCAACATTACATCCATGACATTAGAGATGGACTCCTCTCTTCCTTAATGTACAATAACGTTCTTTACTGTTTTGGAAAGTCAGAGGGAGAGACGGAGGGAGGTCACAGCAGTGTAAAAATAAACGTGAGCTTTAATGATGAACATGTGTCACTGTGACTGTTAGCACAGTCCTATCAGAGAGGGCTACAGCCTTCCCCTCTCTCTCCCTCTCTCACTCCCTCCCTCTCTCTCTCACTCTGATACTGGCCTTATCCACAGACATTAACAACTGTCTGGCTCTCAAGGTAACAGAAGGCTTACTTACGTCACATCGTGTAAATCGATGTGCCCTTGAGCAAGGCACTTAATCCTAAATGCTCCAGGGTCGCCGTTGATAATGGCAGACCCTGGCCGTGACCCCACTCTCAGAGGGTGTCTCAGGGGGAGTTGGGATATGCAAAAAATACATTTCCAATTCACACATGTATACAATACACACTTGCACATGTGAAATAAGACAAATATAGGCACCCACCAAATGTTCATTATTATATAACAATCTGCATTGGGTGATTGACATAGTTAAAAGAGTAGATACTTACATTTCACAGCAATCCTTATGTACAGTAAATGCTGGAATTGTGCAAGAGTTGAAATGAGTTCCAATGCCTCAAGTCTTATACGTCTATACATTGTGCGTCACCTCCATTACATCACCTCTATGAAATCACCACCAGAGGGCGTGGCTAACCCAGTGAGGTTTCTGTGTCTTGGGTCAAAGGTTACATGAATCTAGTGCTCAAGATGGCCTGAGGGGCAGAGGTGATCATAGGCTGAGATGTGATGACCCCAGGCTGGGAGGCCATCAACATGGGCTGACCGGGCAGCATGGTGGGCTGTGCATTGATGACGGTGAAGGTCTGTCTGCGTCTCTTGATCTCCCTGGCCATCTGGCACCAGGAGCAGACGTTGCAGAAGGTGGAGTACACACAGTCCGCCATCATGTCACCCTGAACACACATATAGACACGATTATGATCCCAAAATTCCCTGTTTTTCTAGAAATACCAGTTTGGATGATTCTTGGATTTCTTGCTTATGCCTGCCTGATTCTGGGAATGTTCCACCCAGGATTTTGTTTTTACTTGCAATGAGGTATCAGCAGAGGTTTCAAACCTGGGATACTGTATGATTACATCGACTACCGAGCTGTTGTATTAACTGGACAGAAGCTCTCAGGAGGCTGAAGAAATTTGGCTTGGCACCAAAAACCCTCACAAATTTTTACAGATGCACAATTGAGAGCATCCTGTCGGGTTGTATCACCGCCTGGTACGGCAACTGCACCACCCGCAACCGCAGGGCTCTCCAGAGGGTGGTGCGGTCTGTCCAACGCATCACCGGGGGCAAACTACCTGCCCTCCAGGACACCTACAGTACCCGATGTCACAGGAAGGCCAAAAAGATCATCAAGGACAACAACAACCACCCGAGCCACTGCCTGTTCACTCCGATATCATCCAGAAGACAAGGTCAGTACAGGTGCATCAAAGCGGGGACCGAGGGACTGAAAGACAGCTTCTATCTCAAGGTCAGATTGTTAAATAGCCATCACTAACACATTATAGGCTGCTGCCCTATATACATAGACCTGAAATCACTGGCCACTTTAATAATGTTTATATATTTAGCATTACTCATCTCATATGTATATACTGTATTCTATCCTATTCGTCTGTATCTTACTCTATGCCGCTCTGACATTGCTCGCCCAAATATTTATATATTCTTAATTCCATTCCTTTACTTTAGATTTGTGTGTATTGTTTGATATTACTTGTTAGATATTATTGCACTTTTGGAGCCAGAAACACAAGCATTTACTGTGTTGTATGTACTGCCTCACGTTTACACAGTCTGTAGGCCTACTCTAACAGTCTTCCTTCTCTAGTTTCTTTATTCAGGCGTTCAGATTGACATTCGTTAACCCACCTGAATGCCATAGCGGTTACGTACAGCCACCCTCATGGACATGGACACAGGAGGAGTGCAGGTTGGCACCCCTACCAGCTGGGTGGAGGACCATAAGACGTCCAGCATGGGGAGACAGAAACACTCTCCGAACTCTGAGGTGGTGGTGCAGGCGAAACAGGGGAAGCACCAGCAGGCAAAACAGCCTGATCATAGGGTCGCAAAGCGTAGGTCAGGGAAGAGATCTGTTAACACTGATTACGACACTTATCTCACTCACTTTGATTAGTGGCTAGTAACGCTGTCAGTCAGGTCCATATGTATTTGGACAGTGACACAATTTGCATAATTTTGGCTCTGCACGCCACCACAATGGATTTGAAAGGAAACAATCAAGATGTGTTTTAAGTGTAGACTTTCATCTTTAATTTAAGGGTTTTGTAAAAATGATTGTATGAACCGTGTAGGAATTAGAACTATTTTTATACATAACCCCCCAATTTTATGGGCTCAAAAGTAATTGGACAAACTAACATAATCATAAATTAAATTGTGAGTTTTAATACTTGGTTGGAAATCTCTTGCAGTCAATGATTGCCTGAAGTCTGGAACCGATAGACATCACTTGATGCTGTTTCTTCCCTGGCGATGCTCTGCCAGGCCTTTACTGCAGCTGTCTGTTCCTGCTTGTTCTTGGGGAATTTTGCCTTAAATTTTGGCTTCAACAAGTGAAATTCATGCTTATTTGGATTCAGGTCAGGGGATTGACTTGGTCATTGCAGAACATTCCACTTCTTTGCCTTAAAAAAGTATTGGGTTGCTTTCACAGTATGCTTCGGGTCATTGTCCATCTGCACGGTGAAGTGCCGTCAAATTAGTTTTGATACATTTGGCTGAATCTGAGCAGATAATGTAGCCCTAACCACTTCAGAATTCATCCTGCTGCTTTTGTCAGCAGTCACATCATCAATAAATACAAAGGAACCAGTTCCATTGGTAGCCATACATGCTCACGGCATAATATTACCTCCACCATGCATCTCTTCCCATCATTCTGGTACAAGTTGATCTTTGTCTCATCTGTCCATAGGATGTTGTTCCAGAACTATACAGGCTTTTTTAGATGTTTTTTGACAAACTCTAATCTGGTCTTCCTGTTTTTGAGGCTTACCAATGGTTTACATCTTGTGGTAAACCCTCTATTTACTCGTCTTCTCTTAATTGTTGACTTTGACACAGATACGCCTACCTCCTGAAGGGTGTTCTGGATCTGGCCAACTGAAGGGGTTTCTCTTCATCAGGGAGCACAGTCTGCTGAGCACAGTCTGCTGAGAGACCACATTTGTTTTCCGTGGTCTTCCGGGCCTTTTGGTGTTCCTGAGCTCAGCAGTGTGTTCTTTCTTTTTAAGAATGTACCAAATCGTTGATTTGGCCACACCTAATGTTTTGCTATCTCTCTGATGGGTTTGTTTTGATTTGTCAGCCTAACGATGGCTTGCTTCACTGGCAGTGACAGCTCTTTGGACTTCATATTGAGGGTTAACAGCAACAGATTCCAAATGCAAATGCCACACAACTCTAGACCTTTTACCTGCTTATTTGTAAATGAACTAATGAGGGAATAACACACACCTGGCATGGAACAGCTGAGCAGCCAATTGTCCAATTACTTTTCCCTTAAAAAGGGGGGGACCACAAATAAAAAGTGCTGTAATTCCTACACCGTTCAGCCGATTTGGATGTAAATGCATACCTCAAATTAAAGCTGAAAGTATGCACTTTCAGCTCATATTCATTATTTAATTTTAACTCCAATATGCTGTGGTAATAACTTGGACTAAGTCCAAGTTATTATTATTTTAGGACAATGTCCAAATATTTATGGCCCTGACTGTATGGGCTATAATACTCCTTTGATGTCTCAAAATATTCCAAACACGGCGTAAGTCAAAACGGAACAATGTAATGTATAACATATGTGCTTTTTATAAAACAATGTTTTAATAAGGTATTCCGAAATACACAATGTAAATGAATAGTGAACTCTGAATTCAAATTTTTGCAGAGAAATGTGAATGATTCGCTGAACACTGGATAAATGGACAAACAAATAGACAGACAGACTCACAGACTTGCAAGTCATCGAAGCAGTCACAAATGCCAGTGCTCCACTGGTTAGAGTGGACAGCTATGAAAGCTGGTGTCTGAGGCTGAGGAGGCTGAGAATGTTGGTTGTTGATTATCACACTCGTTGCCATGGTGACTGGCCGGCCACTCGACTAAGGACAAAGAACCTGAACAAAAGGCAACAACAAACATCAATGAATTGTTACTTTTTCCTAACTTTTGGCTCTTTCTGCCTCCCCAATGCCAACTTGCTGAAATCAAATATGAAATACCCCCCCCCCCACATCTTTCACTGGGCTTCGAAATGCGCTTTAATAGCTCTGCACTTCCTTCTATTCTAAGTGGCTAATTCACGTCTTACAAGTGGAGCCCCTTCAATCATCACTTAACAACCAATAGGCTACTGTGTGCACTCTGGTACTGTTTATTTTCAAATTGTAGTCTATATAGTATTCACCATTAACCTGATGTTAAAACGTATAAGTCTATGTCGTCTACGTATAAGTCTCCCCATCAAATACAAATCATTGCAGCCTATAATTCTAATAGTGGGGTATGTTCAATCTAAGTCCTGTTTTGTTGAATTATGACTCTTAATAAAATATACTCACCTGAAATGGACAGCTCTGCCTGGCTGTATCCAGGTTTGTGATAGGTATCTCCGGACCAGAGGTTGCATTAAAAACCATATCATTCAGGAACTAAATTATAGAACAGTCACTATTTGCATGTGTGTGGTTTGCATAAGATTCAACACCTTCACTAAATATCAGTGACATACAGTATCCTCTGTATTAACGTCACAGAGAAAGGACAGACACTCATCTTTTAATAATTTATTCACCATTAATTAAGATACATTTATACTGCAAACATGAACGATATATCTGAATGTATGTTTTGTTGTTTGGAAATGTGTCACACCTATTTCTCTCGTATATGTTTCCACAATACATTTGCACATGTTTTGTACATTTAGCATAGTGGTAGATAAAAAGGTCCAGTTTTCAAAAGGGTTTTGGAAACTTATTTATACATACATATTCATTCATCTTTCACACACCCCAAAAAATCTAAAGGGCCTTTACAGATACAGAGTAAACTGTTTCAGCTGTCAGCAGGGCGGAAGTGAACGTGAACAACCTAAGAACAGGATACTATTGCAGACCTGCTTGAAACTGAATGGAGAACAGTTTTGGGTGGCTCACAGTACAGGTGTACACGTGTGTGACGTTCAATGGTGACGAGTTTGGTGACAGTGAGCAGTGATAGAAGAGTCAACAGAGGATAGAAAGCACAGGAGATTGGTGGCCCTTTAATTGTGGAGGACGGGCCCGTAGTAATGGCTGGAGCGGAATTAATGGAATGGTATCAAATACACCATTTGCTCCATTCCGGACATTATTATGAGCCGTCCTCCCATCATCAGCTTCCTGTAGTAGAAAGTGCAGTCCGCGATAAGGCTTGGTATTGTTACTATTCCATGAACATGAGTCTAATGATGATGATGTTGATTATTATTAGTCTAATGACTATGATGAAGGTGGAGGAGGAAGAGGATGAAGAGGAGGGATATATGATGATGATGGTGCATGATGACGAAGAAGAGGATGAGGAAGAACGAGGTCTGTCCTTATCTTACATGTGGGTTGATGAGAGTGACTGGTTGGAGGCGGGTCTTCATCTCTCTTGACATTTGACACCAGGTGCAGGGCCCGCAGAAGAAGGAATAGACACAGTCATTACACATGGTGCCCTTTTAGGGAGGAGACAGAGATACATCACATTACACCTGATCTAGGATCAGTTAACACTGACTACATGGATCAATGAATCAATTAGCGGAGATAGACTGTCTGATCGGAGTTCAGCACTGTGCCATCTTCAGAACATTATGCATTACTCCCTGAGTAGCCTGGTCCCCAATCAGTTCTATCATTACAACTCATTGATTGGCATGACTAGGATTGGCAAGGAGAGGAATGTTAACACAGACAGACTGGTACACAGGCAACCCCCTCAGTATGCAGGTATTGAAACAGACGTTGAGTACTCTAAAAGAAATGTTGGCATGGTCTGGGCCACAGGTACTCCTGAAACCTAGGTCATTAGAACTGGTTAGGAGAATTCTGCGATCAGATTAGAAGGTGAGGTGAACATTGTTACTTATATTTCTTCTTTTTTTAAAGGTATTTTTCTTAAAACTGCATTGTTGGTTAAGGGCTTGTAAGTAAGCATTTCAATGTAAGGTCTACACCTTTTGTATTCGGCGCATGTGACAAATACAATTTGATTTGATTTGATCATGAATTACTGGAGAGATGGAGGGACTGATAGTTGTACACTATTTTGAGATATAACACATTCACATGTACAGTCAAAGGAACTGGGCGATACACATAATTTGTATGGACATTGTATTCATATGCATTATTTTCACAAAATGTTTAAATAATACAACATCTTCAACAATAATTATGGCCTATACCTATAAAGCCCAGAGTTTTTTCTGGTCAGATCCTGTGATCAGGAAAAACTCTAGTCATAAGGCATGCCAAGCCTTATGACTCTTGTTCTTCTATACATTCATGTACATACTACCTCAATTGGCCCGACCAACCAGTGCTCCGGCACATTGGCTAACCGGGCTATCTGCATTGTGTCCCACAACCCACCACACGCCAACCACTCTTTTAAACTACTGCTACTCTCTGTTCATCATATATGCGTAGTCACTTTAACCATATCTACATGTACATACTACCTCAATCAGCCCGACTAACCGGTGCCTGTATGTAACCTCGCTACTGTTATAGCCTCGTTACCAGAGGTGTGGACTCGAGTCACATGACTAGGACTCGAGTCAGACTCGAGTCACAAATATGATGACTTGCACTCGACTTTGACTTTAACACCAATGACTCGTGACTTGACTTGGACTTGAGCCTTATGACTTGACCTGACTTGATACCTTCCCCAAGCCCAATTATTTAAAATTATGCTATTAAAAAAAGTGTGCAGCGCATTCAGATATTCAGATAGAGCCTTTGGAAAGATGATACCCAAAATTATTATTTTTGGATATAAAGACAACGCTGTATCAACAAAAAACGGATTGCAACTTGCAAAACTTGCGGGAAGAAAATTACAGGCGGAGGCGCAACAATTTCCAACTTTGTTCGACATTTGAAGCTGCACAAAGAACGGTAAGTCATGGCTAATATAGCCGACAGTGTTACGGTCGTCGTTTGAATGAGGAGACCAAGGTGCAGCGTGGTAGGCGAACATCTTACTTTTATTAAAATGAACACCAAAAAAACAACAAAATACAAAACGAACGTAAAGTTCTGCAGGCTACACAGCAACTATACAAAATCAAGATCCCACAAACTAAAGTGGGAAAAGGCTGCCTAAGTATGATCCCCAATCAGAGACAACGATAGACAGCTGCCTCTGATTGGGAACCATACCAGGCAAACAAAGAAATAGGAAAACTAGATTGCCCACCCTAGTCACACCCTGACCTAACCAAAATAGAGAATTAAAAGGATCTCTAAGGTCAGGGCGTGACAGACAGCTATATATTTTATTACTTCACTAGTGTATCATGTAGGCTAACGTAACGTTAAATCAATGAGCCTCCACACAGTCAGTCAGTGCGGGAACGCGATCATTGCACCCAAGATTGAGCTACAACTGGCTAGGTAGGGGGGGGGGGGGGGGGGCTTTCTCATGGCTACCCATGTATTTCCATGGAAATATATAGTTTATTTGGAAGGTAATAAATATATAGATATTTTTAAAAGCATTCATGATTTGCGTAAATGTAATATACTAACTATTACTCTTGGTATTACATTTGGTAAAGAGCACATTAGGACTCGAAACTCAAGGTTTAGGACTTGAGACTCGACTTGATTCTTGACTTGAGACTTGACTCGGACATGCCTGTCGTGACTTGAGACTTGATTTGGGACTTGAGTGCTAAGACTTGAGACTTACTTGTGACTTGTAAAACAATGACTTGGTCCCACCTCTGTTCGCTACTGTATATAGCCTCGCTACTGTTATTTTTCACTGTCTTTTTACTGTTGTTTTTATTTCTTTACTCACCTATTGTTCACCTAATACCTTTTTTGCACTGTTGGTTAGAGCCTGTAAGTAAGCATTTCACTGTAAGGTCTACACCTGTTGTATTCGGCGCACATGATAAATAAACGTTGATTTGATTTGATTTGTGCTAACAGTAAACAATGAGAAAACCAAACGTCATGACTCTAGACAAGGTCATGGCGTTCTGTGTGTCCTTACCTCGATGCCGTAGCGCTGGCGGATCCCCACCCTCAGGGACATGGTGGCGGGGGGGATAAGGCCGAAGCCGTTTAGCAGGGGCAGACACAGGCACTCCCCAGCCTCCCTCGCCGTTATACAGGCAAAGCAGGGGAAGCACCAGAATGCTAAGCAACCTATAAAGGGAGATAGAGGACAAGAAATGACAGTGATTTACCCATGGGATAATTTTTTATTGACATTTATTTATTCAGGCAAGTCAGTTAAGAACAAATTCTTATTTACAATGACGGCCTATCCCGGCCAACACTGGGCCAATTGTGCACCACACTATGGGACTCCCAATCACAGCCGGATGTGATGCAGCCTGGATTCAAACCAGGTACTGCAGTGACACCTCTTGCACTGAGATGCAGTGTCTTAGACCGCTGCGCCACTCGGGAGCCCAAACTCCAAACGAATGTGTTATATTGTTGATTGAAACAAGTTTGCCCCCCATTGAATGGAATTGAGCGGTAAAAGAGGCCTTGTTTAAAGACGATCAATATATGTACACACACAAACATGCTCGTACGCACACACGAACACACACACTTACACGAAGACATATCCTTGGTGCAGTCACAGATTTCGGAGCTCCATTGGTTTGAGGTAATGGCCTGAACAAAGGGCTTGGGCTGCTGGATGACCATCGTGTTTGCCATGGTGGCGTCTTCTGTGAGGATAAAAAAAAAAGAATATATACTGTATGTATATATTTTTTTTACAAAAGTCACACCACCAGCAAATCAATATAGGGCGATGTTTCATGCTTCACAAAAATGGCGCCAGAACTAGTTCTCAAGATAGTTTGTGAAATTCTTCAAAACGAGTTGAAGTTATTCAAAATGCTGTATGCTGTACAGAGAAGCCTAGTGTTTAGAGCTTAGTTGTCCCCAGGCTTTACAACTGCTCCTTTGAACATGAGCTAGAAGGAGTCATAGTCCAACTCAAACTGTAAATTCAACCTTGACTCAGGGGTAGACGTAATAGAGTAAAACTGTAAATCCATAACACTCCAATTAGTATGACATGTTACGTTTCGTATGGTATGGTATGTATTCATTTGTGGATGTCCGTCACCTATTTCGTATTCTATACTCATAGAAAAAAGGTTCCAAAAGGGTTCTTCAGCTGTCCCCATAGGAGAACCCTTTTTGGTTCCTGGTAGAACTCTTTTTGGTTCCAGGTAAAACCCTTTGGAGTTCCATGTAGAACCCTCAGTGGAAAGGGTTCTACATTGAACCTAAAAGGGTTCTACCTGGAACCAAAAAGGGTTCTTCAAAGGGTTCTCCTATGGGGACAGCCGAAGAACCCTATTAAGGTTCTAGATTTTTTTTAAGAGTGTATGTTACGAATTACAATTTCTACAATATGTTATGAATTGCAATTTGTACAATATGTTACGAATTTGCAAAACATATATGTTACGAATTCCAATTTGTTGTGGCTAACATTAGCTAGGTGGCTATGTGGCTAACACTAATGTTAGCTAGGTGGCTAACGTTAAGTAGGCTTTGGGTTAAGGGTTAAGTTTAGAGTTAGGGTTAAGGTTAGTGTTAAATTAAAGAGTTATGAGATAGGGTTAAGGTTAGGATTAGGGTTAGCTAACATGCTAAGTAGTTGCAAAGTAGCTAAAAAGTAGTAAGTAGTTTCTTATCCGCTAAAGCGCTGAAGTTGTCGTGATGAGATTCGAACCCGCACCCTTTGGGGTTGCTAGATGTTCGCGTTATACGCCCACTCACCATGACCAACCACCCTACAAGTAACCTTCTGTCTTATGTAACCATACTATACGTAACATATCATTCTAATTTGAGAGTCCCTGATTTATGTTTACTGTGTTACATCTAGTGAGACCAGGCTTGTAAATTATCATTACATTCAGCAGTATGTGATTCCCCTTTCCCTTTCATTCCTTATGCCATATAGAAAATAAATACATGTTTTAATATATGTGTAAATATTCAATATACGTTTGGCCAATTTTTTATATTTCAAAATAAATGTGAAATATAAAATATAGCCAAAATATATTTCATATTTTCACAAATATTGATTTTCCGTATAGAGGGACTAAGCTCCCTGGTCTTTGCTCATAGACATAGTCTTACCCGAGTTAGCTTCAGAGAAGAGGATGGTGAAGAGGAATGCTGAGTGACTGAAACCAAGCAAGAAGTGTGGCATGCTATATGTGGGGGCAGAGAAAGTAGGAAAGGCTACACACACACACACACACACACACACACACACACACACAGACAGACAGACAGACAGACAGACAGACAGACAGACAGACAGACAGACAGACAGACAGACAGACAGACAGACAGACAGACAGACAGGCAGGCAGGCAGGCAGGCAGGCAGGCAGGCAGGCAGACAGGCAGGCAGGCAGGCAGGCAGGCAGGCAGGCAGGCAGGCAGGCAGGCAGGCAGGCAGGCAGGCAGGCAGGCAGGCAGGCAGGCAGGCAGGCAGGCAGGCAGGCAGGCAAGCGCTTACAAACCAGTGTTTCCCCCATTAACTAGTCTATCCAGTTTGTCTAAATAGTTGAGACTGTCAGACACAGGCTTTCCTCATAAGCCCCACACCTCAAAAGACTGACCCGACCACGACAAACTTGAAATTCTGGGGCACTGTAATGTACTGTTAAATGCATAGTTTCTCCTGGTCAGGTCATATGGTCAGGAAAACATCAGGGCCCTAATCATTAGCATCAAGCCTTTTTTGTGTCCAAACAAGTTTAGCTTGGCAAACCATGCAAGTTATTTTAACGAGCAATTATGATATCTGGTAGCATTGAAGATATGATCTCCCTGTATGTTAGCATTGTAGTTTATCAAGATTCTTCCAAATAGCTTGCAGTGCTACTGTTTCTCTAGAACAGGGCTATCCAACCCTGTTCCCGGAGAGGTACAGTCCTGTAGGTTTTCACTCCAACCCTAATCTACCACACCTGATTCTAATAATTAGCTGGTTGATCAGCTGCATGAGGTTAGTAACAACTGCGGGTTGGAGCGAAAACCTACAGAGGGTAGTTCTCCAGGAACAACCCTGCTCTAGAATCACCTAAAATAATGTGCTATACTGTACGCAAACAGATCAGTGCTAACCTTGGCTGTCCCACTTCTTGCAAAAGTCTGGGGCCAAAAATGTTTAACAATTAAAATATCGAAGAAATGTGTCCGGTAGCGCTTTATAATAACACCATTAAGAACCCTTAATCATAATTATTAAGTATTCATAATGGGTTAGTAAATAGTTGATTCATAATCTTCATTAATCTTTACTCCTACATTTGTAAATGTTAGTAAGCAAGTTATTAACACATGTATAAACCATTTTTAAAGTTTGCACTAATGATTAATAAGATAATTCATAACATGTTTAATATAGGTCATTATAAACCATTTAGTAATAATTAGTTAAGTATTTTTGTGTGGGATAATCTAAAGTGAGGTCTATTTCAACTTAATACATTTTTTGAGTGTAATTTTTCACAAAAAGATAGACAATGACTCAGTTCCTTTCATGTTTCCTGGAATCTGGGTTTGTTGGTTGAAGGAGGTCATCTCAACCTCTAAAACATAAACCTGAGAGATAGTAGAACATTGACTGACTGCGTTCCACCTCATCACACCCAAAGTCACGTTAAATGAGTCACTGAGAGACAATTGTTGTTGTAGCAATAATGTAGGCAACTCCATTGTGTGCATGTTGTGCAGAATGAATACAAAGAGAAGCAGCAGTGGAAATTACCCTCTCTGTTTATTTACCCAGACTGGAAAGACCAGTTGTCAGCATCAACATGATTGATTCTAGCTACTTTAATACTGCAGTGGGCTAAATCAGGGTGACAAAGAGTGTTCCTTGGTAGTCTTAAACAAATCTACTTTGAAGCAAAGGTATACACCTCACACACATGGTTAGGGGCTTACAAAGAAGAAGACACCTGTACCATGTCAGATAGAGAGTTCAAATGTATTTCAATTTGAGTTTGCATCCTAATATTACACTTTATATTCATCACAGAAGACTGAAATGTAACAAAACCGTTTGACATAGAAACATTTTCAAACTCGTATTTTCGGCGGGTTTTTGGAAATAATGTTATGAAAAATGCTAATAACATTCCACCCATGAGGCAACTATAGAGGGCGATTTGTTCATTTGACTGCAGGAAAGGGTTTTAAAGCTGAGTCACCCTCTTATACTGCATATCACTCATCATCCCTGTTTTTCATAATCCCTTCACTCTCCATTGTTTAAAGGGGGGGAGTAAGGGAGCGAAAGAGAGGAGAGGTAGCGAGAGAGAGGTAGATAATTACTTGATACATTGGAAAGAATTTACAAAAAAACGGAGCAAACTAGAATTCTATTTGGCCCTAAACAGAGAGTTCACAGTGGCAGAATACCTGAACACTGTGACTGACCCAAATTAAGGAAATCTTTGACTATATACAGACTCAGTGAGCATAGCCTTGCTATTTAGAAAGGCCGCCACAGGCTTTGTGCACACTGCCCACAAAAGGAGGTGGAAACTGAGCTGCACTTCCTAACCTCCTGCCAAATGCATGACCATATCAGAGACACATATTTCCCTCAGATTACACAGACCCACAAAGAATTCGAAAACAAATCCAATTTTGATAAACTCCCATATCTATTGGGTGAAATACCACAGTGTGCAATCACGGCAGCAAGATTTGTGACCTGTTGCCACAAGAATAGGGAAACCAGTGAAAAACAAACACCATTGTAAATACAACCTATATTTACAGTATGTTTATTTATTTTACCTTTTGTACTTTTACTATTTGCACATCATTACAACACTGTATTTAGACATGTGACATTTGAAATGTCTATTCTTTCGTAACTTTTGTGAGTGTAATGTTTACTGTACATTTTGTTTATTGTTTATTTCACTTTTGTTTATTATCTACTTCACTTGCTTTGGCAATGTAAATATATATGTTTCCCATGCCAATAATGAGAGAGAGAGAGAGAGAGAGAGAGAGAGAGAGAGAGAGCAGCAAATAGCTCAAATCGTGTAGGTGGTTATAAACAAACAATAAACAAGTCCTTGTAGGGTGTTAACTGAATTTGTCTATGGGTGTTAACGTAGCCTACATGACATATCACACAGAATTATCTAGCATTCACATGCCAATGACTTATAGAACTGCTCAAACTGAACACATCTTGACAACAGACATAACATACAGTACATGCGTGGCTCAAATCTTTACTTAGTCTTCAAGTATTTAAATTGCCTTGCTTTTCTATAACGTCAATGGGTGACAGGCAGAAACAAGTAAAAGAGCTCTCTCTACAGACAGAAGCCGTGTACTGCAGGGCCACCTCAGAGTAATCATAATTGCGGTCCAGATTTGATTTGTTTTCTGTTTAGATCACATGGTTAGGACATGATCCCATGCATTAGGAACACGTTTGGTGTCCAACAGGTCATGGAACATTGACGCCCTCCTCTTGATCTACTTGGTCCATGGTTTTGATCTATGTTGCTGACGCAGGTGAATAAATCTCTTTCTATTTGTCATGACAAGAAAATCAGATGCTCCTCCATAAGAAAACCTTCAGACACATACTGCTTAGCAGAGAGTATCTATAGCTTATAGACTGCAGTAGTAGCAACAGCCCACTTTATCAACAATAAGAGGGTGCCTGGGCCAAGGGGCATGTTTGGACCAAAAGGACAGAACTGAATGTCTCTGATAGAGAGGAAGAAGAGCGATACGAGAGGAACTGATGAGCACTGGCAGTGGTCTGAGACCATCTCTTGGAGTCAGGCCATAGAAATGTAATACTTTTGGCCCACTGTGTTGCCCAGATTTGCTTAGTGCCAAGTGCAGTCAGTGACTGAGACTGTGTGAACTGATGATCATCAGTTTCAAAGGCCCTCGAGACAAACAGGCGCCATGTCAGGGTATTGTGTTGACAAACAACACCTACCAACTACTAGCGTCTGCGCACGTTGTCTGCATATCCAGATGCATGTTTATTACACTGTTATTACATTAGAGTTCAGATAGGCCTCCACTGCACGGCACAACATAAAGGTACTAGGGGTACTGAACAACAACCACAAAAATTCAACATAAGTGCTTACCAAGACAAATATGGAAGTTTTTCTTTGGCAAACCATTTTGTTGGACTGTTATTACATTACCATGGTGACGTGGGAGGAAATACTGTATATTAATATAATATTATTCATATGTTATAATAATATGCCTTCCTGATAGTACTATATCAATAAAACAATTGATTAATTAGTGTAATACCATGAATCAATGAAGAAGGCCCTTTAGGGAAAGACGTGGGGCACATAGCTGATACAGTCCAGCAGAGGAAGACAGGGACACACCCCCACCACACTGGTGGTCTTACAGGTAAAACAGGCAGGCAAAACAAAAAAGGGTTCCAAAAGGGTTCTTTGGCTGTCCTCATAGGAGAACCCTTTTTGGTTTCAGGTAGAACCCTTTTGGGTTCCACGTAGAACCTTCTGTGGAAAGTGTTAGTTATACCTGGAGGGACAGCCAATGTACCCTTTCGGGTTCTAGCTAGCACCTTTTTTTCTAAGTGTGTGTGAAGGAAGAAGCGAGGACAGAAGACTGGGTTTCTGTACAGGACTCTCTAGATCAGTGTTTACCCATCGCTCTGTCCTCTCAGATTACTGGACTATCACGTTTTACTCTGCTCCTCCTCCTTACCAGGGGTTTATAGTGTAAAATGACTGAACCACATGGAGTAAACAGCAGTGGACTCACGTTCCCATGAAAGCTTACAAAAAACTTGCTGATCAGATTTTCGAGGCGCCATAGGGCTGTCTAACCTGTTTCTATACAGACGTTGATTTGTTTGCTGTTGTTGTTCAACCCATGTTGAATAGAACTCTTAAACATTTATCACAGTATTAAACTGTCACCTGAAGATTGTGACTTCATGTTGTTGATTGATGATTGACGCCAAAGCCCAGTGGTGTGTGTGTGACCTGTCATTGAGATATAATGATGCCCCTGATGTCAGTGAGAGTTGATAGAGATCAGGAGAGCCCTAGAGTGTGAATTCCCACCACTGAAACCGAAGTACTCTCCTGTTGTGTATAGGGGCTACTGCTGACTGAGACAATGCATTTGACAAATGACTTAAGTATGGTAGTGATTGCTACTTTACAATGTATATACACACACCCAATACCATTATGCTTTTCCACTTGCAAATAATGTGGATCAACACAAGAACACATATGTGACTTAAAAATATAGCAAAATCCTTTATTTATTTGATTTACATGTTTAACCCTCAAGCTACCGACTGGGGTCATTTTGACCCCAGAGGCATACTTTTGCTCATAGACAAAGGTAGTTTATTCAAATCTTCCAATATTGGGACAGTGCCCAATTTTTGTTGTTTTGTCTCTGTACTCCAGAACTTTGGATTTAAATTGATACAATGACTATGATGTTAAAGTGCAGACTGACAGCTTTAATTTGAAGGTATTTTAATCCATATCGGGTGAACAGCACTTTTTGTACATAGTCCCTCCATTTTAGAGGACCAAAAATATTGTGACAAATTCATTTATATGTGTATTAAAGTAGTCAAAAGTGTAGTATTTGGTCCCATATTCATAGCATGCAATGACTACATCAAGCTTGTGGCTCTACACATTTGCTGTTTGTTTTGGTTGTGTTTCAGATTATTTTCTGCACAATAGAAATGAATGGTAAATGATGTATTGTGTCATTTTGGAGTCATTTTTATTGTAAATAAGAATAGAATGTGGTCACGCTTTAAATGACATGGAGCTTATAAAGGCTTCATAAGTCCTTCATAAACACTACATAAATGTGTTAAAAATCAACTATAACCACAGGTCATGCTTTATAAAGGGTGTGGGATAACCACCCATGTCAAATGTGACATAAACTTGTGCTTTATAAAGGGTGACATAAGCACTGCTTAATTAATATAGGCCTTATAAATCATATTAAATTGAGGCCCCAAAAAGCATTTCTAACCCTGTAATGCATCTTGGTAGAGCATTGCAATGCCAGGATATTGGGTTAAATTCCCAGGACCACCCATATGTAAAAATGTATTCACGCATGACTGTAAGTCACTTTGAATAAAACTGTCTGCTAAATTTTATATATTATATTTTATTTCATTAAAACATTTGTAGGATGGACCAACCTCTTTCCCTCTTGGATGCTTAGTCAATATTTGACCTGATCTCAATTTCCCTCAAAATGCTGTGCTGCAGGATGACACACACTCAAAAGTGGAAGGGCGTTTTAAAATCTGTTTTTATTTTTTGCCTACTTCTATTTTTTCTTGGTTCTGTTTTTCCAGGTTTCAGATTTCCCCATTATTTTCTGGTTAACCCGAGTTTAACTTTTCTTAATAGAAAAACAACCACATTTGATTTCCTATGTTCACAACAATGCTTAAACCACATCAAAGGATTACTTTTGAGGTCTGGGAAATATCTAAGAAACTGCATTGTTGTTTGGTTAGCTGATTTTCTGTAGTGCAGTAAGCGCACATGTAATGTGATTCGGCCGCCAATGGAATGGGTGGAGTAAAAGACCAGCCACACTTCGTATTGTTCAGAGAATCATGAAATGACACCATATATATATTCTACAGACGCTACTGAGTATTCCCTACAAAACTTTTACAGCTGCACCTATCAGAACTCAGGATAAGACCCAGATGCAGACAGCTAGAATCACAGATGTTTATTGAGCCAAACAGGGGGCAGGCAAAAGACAGGTCAGGGCAGGCAGAGTAATCCAGGGCAGAGTCAATAAGGTACAGAACAGCAGGCAGGCTCGGGGTCAGGACAGGCAGAATAGTCAGAACCGGGGAAGCTAGGAAAAAGAACTTGAGAAAGCAGGAAGATGGGAAAATATGCTGGTAAGACCTGACAAGACAAGACGAACTGGAAACAGAAGACAAAGGACGGTGGGAAAAAGGTTTTATCTTAGACATAAAATGTAGGATGGATACAGAGGGTGCGGGGCAATAGAAGGTGAACAGCAGAGGGGCTAAGGATTTTAGAGATGGGGAACGGGCCGTTGAAATGGGGGAAAGTTTACGGGACTTCACCCGGAAGAGCAGGTCCCAAGTGGAGAGCCATACCCTCTGCCCGAGCCGATAGTGGGGAGCAGGGGTACAGTGGCAATCCGCTTGTTGCTGATACCTGGATGTAGTCTTCAAAAGAGCGTCCCGGGCTCTCTTCCAGGTATGGCGGCAGCGGCGGCGGATGAACATCTGGGCAGAGGGTATGCTGACTTCTTCCTCTTGCTCAGGGAAGAGCGGGGGCTGATATCCCAAGGAACACTCAAAGGGAGAGAGACCAGTGGCCGAGCAGGGAAGGGTCTTGTGGGCTCCAGATGGTGGGGTTGGCGGAGACGAGGCAACGAAGGGCCGTCTCCAGGTCCTGATTTGCTCGCTTCGACTGGCCATTAGATTGGGGGTGGAAACCAGAGGACAGGCCAAATGAGGATGCAGAACGTCTCCCAGAATCGGGACGAGAACTGGGGACCCTGATCGGAGATCATGTCGACTGGAAGTCCATCGATCCGGAAGATGTGCTGCACCATGAGCTGAGCTGTCTCCTTGGCTGAGGGTAACTTGGGAAGGGGAATAAAATGGGTGGCTTTAGAAAACCTATTCACAACCGTCAGGATAGTAGTGTTGCCGTCTGATGGGGGAAGCCCAGTAACAAAGTCCAGGGATATATGGGACCATGGACAGTGAGGAACAGGGAGTGGTTGGAGAAGGCCTGCTGGAGCTTGCTGCGGAGTCTTATTTTGTGCACACACCATGAAGGCAGCGACGAATGCAGAAACATCCGGCACCATGGAAGGCCACCAAAAGCGCCATCAGATCATCTAGATCTAGATCGCCATCAGATCATCTAGATCTAGATCGCCATCAGATCTTCTAGTTCCGACCATGCAGTAATATCTAACATGTAATCTAACCTAACAATTTCACAACAACTACCTTATACACACAAGTGTAAAGGAATGAATACGAATATGTATATAAAAATATATGAATGAGTGATGCCCGAACGGCATAGGCAAGTTGCAGTAGATGGTACAGAGTACAGTACATACATATGAGATGAGCAAGCAGGGTATGAAAACATTATATAAAGTGACATTGTTTGAAGTGACTAGTGATACATTACATCAAGATGGCAAGATGCAGTAGATGGTATAGAGTACAGTATATACATATGAGATGAGTAATGTAGGGTATGAAAACATTATATGAAGTGACATTGTTTAAAGTGGCTAGTGATACATTACATCAAGATGGCAAGATGCAGTAGATGGTATAGAGTACAGTATACACATATGAAATGAGCAATGCAGGGTATGAAAACATTATATAAAGTGGCATTGTTTAAAGTGGCTAGCGATACATTACATCAAGATGGCAAGATGCAGTAGATGGTATAGCGTACAGTATATACATATGAGATGATTAATGTAGGGTATGTAAGCATTATATAAAGTGGCTAGTGATAAATTGATGACATACATTTTTCCATTATTAAAGTGGCTAGAGTTGAGTCAGTATGTTGGCAGCAACCACTCAATGTTAGTGATGGCTGTTTAACAGTCTGATGGCCATGAGATAGAAGCTGTTTTTCAGTCTCTCGGTCCCCGCTTTGATGCACCTGTACTGACCTCGTCTTCTGGATGATAGCGGGGTGAACAGGCAGTGGCTCGGGTGGTTGTTGTCCTTGATGATCTTTTTGGCCTTCCTGTGACATTGGGTGGTGTAGGTGTCCCGGAGGGCAGGTAGTTTGCCGCCGGTGATGCGTTGTGCAGGCCTCACTACCCTCTGGAGAGCCTTACGGTTATGGGCGGAGCAGTTGCCGTACCAGGCGGTGATACAGCCCGACAGGATTCTCTCGATTGTGCATCTGTAAAAGTTTGTGAGTGTTTTTGGTGACAAGCCGAATTTCTTCAGCCTCTTGAGGTTGAAGAGGCGCTGCTGCGCCTTCTTCACCACGCTGTCTGTGTGGGTGGACCATGTCAGTTTGTCCGTGATGTGTACTCCGAAGGAACTTAAAACTTTCCACCCTCTCCACTACTGTCCCGTCAATGTAGATAGGGGGCTGCTCCCTCTGCTGTTTCCTGAAGTCCACGATCATCTCGTTTGTTTTGTTGACATTGAGTGTGAGGTTATTTTCCTGACACCACACTCCGAGGGCCCTCACCCCTGTAGGCCGTCTCGTTGTTGTTGGTAATCAAGCCTACCACTGTAGTGTCGTCTGCAAACTTGATGATTGAGTTGGAGGCGTGCATGGCCACGCAGTCGTGAACAGGAGAGGGTTGAGAACGCACCCTTGTGGGGACTCTGGATGTGGGTTGAGGCCAATCTACCACCGCTCTCACTTTGTCTGGATCCATCTGTATATGTCCTGCAGCGATGACGTATCCAAGGAAGGAGATATTGGAGCAATGGAACTCACATTTCTACGCTTTAACGAAAAGCTGGTTCTCCAGGAGATGCTGAAGGACTTGTCGGATGTGGAGGATGTGTTCTTGAGCTAACCGGGAAAAGACCAAGATGTCGTCGAGGTACACAAACACGAACCGGTTCAGCATGTCCTGGAGCACATCGTTGACCAGGGCCTGGAACACAGCAGGAGCATTGATCAGCCCGAATGGCATAATTAAGTACTCATAGTGCCAGCTAGCCGTGTTAAAGGAATTCTTCCACTCATCTCCTTCCCATATCCGAACCAGATGGTAGGTGTTCCGAAGGTCCAACTTGGAGAAGATGGTAGCTCCCTGAAAAAGTTCGAAAGCCAAGGAGATGAGTGGTAGAGGGTAATTTCTTTTTTACCATGATATCATTAAGGCCCCTGTAGTCGATACACGGGTGCAGGGTTTTGTCCTTCTTCTCCACAAAGAAGAACCCTGCGCCGGCGGGGGAGGCTGATGGGTGATGAGCATGAGCATGCCAGCACGGTCTCCAACCCACAATAGCACCAGTAGCCCAGTCGATCAGGGGATTGTGCTTCTGGAGCCCTGAATATCCTAAAACCACAGGTACATGGGGAGACTCAATTAGCAGGAACTCCATACATTCACTGTGATTCCCTGATACTCGTAGGTCGATAGGAATTGTATTGCGGGTCACTCTGCCAGTAGTTCACCCATCCAGCGCTCTGACGTCCATGGGAATGGAGAAGGGCTGAGTGGTGATACCAAGCTCCAACACTAAGGTAGCATCGATAAAGCTTTCATTGGCCCCAGAATCAATGAGCACCCGGAGTGATTTGGCCTGGTCATCCCATAACAGGGTGGCATGTAGAGGGGTGCGAGTAATGGGAGATTGGAAAATCCCTGTACAGCTCACCAGAGTACTCGTGCCTACTGATGAGCCTGGTTTTTTCAATGGACGGGTGGAAATATAGTGTCCTGTAGTCCCGCAATACAGACAGGTTCTGGTGTTCAGTCTGCATAAACGTTCTTCTGGAGAAAATCGAGCCCTTCCCAGTAGCTTGGGCTCTGGAGGAGGCGAGTCGACAGCCCTCTGCGATTCCCGTGAGCACTCGGGTAATGTCG
Organism: Salvelinus namaycush; assembly: GCF_016432855.1. Classification (NCBI taxonomy): domain Eukaryota; kingdom Metazoa; phylum Chordata; class Actinopteri; order Salmoniformes; family Salmonidae; genus Salvelinus; species Salvelinus namaycush. The sequence goes on along the minus strand of NC_052342.1, from coordinate 14,872,915 downwards.
GAGTCTCTCAGAAATGCCTTTGGGGGTTTCCGGGATTCCTCGGAGTCGACGTTGGAATCGAGGGCGAGCGAAGGCGACAGGGGACAGATTCCCTCTCCCTCCTACGTTCTCGTAGCCGCCCGTCGATCCGGATGGTTAAGGCTATGAGGAAGTCGAGGTCCATGGGCAACTCCCGGGCTGCGAACTCATCTTTGATCACCTCTGATAATCCGTGAAAGAACATGTCGAACAATGCTTCCGGGTTCCAGGCACTCTCAGCCACCAATGTGTGAAAATCCACCGCATAGTCTGCCACACTACGGCATCTTGACGTAGCTAGAGCAGTTTACGAGCAACCTCTCTCCTGGACAATGGAGACTCGAACACCTTCCGTACTTCCGCCACAAACTCCTGCATACTGAGGTAGACGGCGGACTGTTGCTCCCATACCGCCGTAGCCCAAGCGTGTGCCCTCCCGGACATCAGCGTTATGATGTACGCTATCCTCGAGCGGTCCGAGTGGAACAAAGAAGGCTACAGCTCAAAAACGAGGGAGCACTGGGAGAGAAAGGCCTGGCAGGTTCCAGAATCTCCAGTGTAACGCTCTGGAGGTGGGAAGCGGGGTTCTCGAGACACTGGGGTAGGCTGGGAAGAAGCGCCACTGGTGGCAGGGTTGCTGAGAGTCTGGGGCATTACTGATGTGGCTTGCTACCTTGTAGAGAATCTCTTGAATTGCTCCAGTAATGTATCGAATGCCTGGTCATGTCGTTCCACCAGGGTATGGAGTCTCTCCATAAGGCATTGCAGTAACTCCTCGTGTCTTCCAATGGTGGCTCCTTGCTCTGAGACAGCATTGTGGAGCTGGTCTGAGTCTGCTGGGTCAGTCATGGCCAGTTTGTACTATCAGAACTCAGGATAAGACCCAGATGCAGACAGCTAGAATCACAGATGTTTATTGACCCAAACAGGGCGTAGGCAAAAGACAGGTCAGGGCAGGCAGAGGTCCGTAATCCAGGGCATTGTCAATGAGGTACAGAACAGCAGGCAGGCTCGGGGTCAGGGCAGGCAGAGGTTTACAATCGTGTCAGAGTCAGGCAGGTACCGAACGGCAGGCAGGCTCTGGGTCAGGACAGGCAGAATGGTCAGAACCGGGGAAACTAGGAAACAGAAACTTGAAAAGGCAGGAAGACAGAAAAACATGCTGGTAAGACCTGACAAGACAAGACGAACTGGCAACAGACAAACAGAGAACACAGGTATAAATACACAGGGGATAATGGGGAAGATAGGTGACACCTGGTGGGGGTGGAGACAAGCACAAAGACAGGTGAAACCGATCAGGGTGTGACAGCACCCAGAATAGTTCTTGCTCTAAGACAATATGTATTCCATATACAGTGGTTTGCATTGGTGGAATTGATTTGAACTTGGAACGTGTTTTAAAACCCAAAACCCAAATAGGAATAATTGTTCATGTTTAGAGAATTAATTTTCATATATCATGAATGGTTATTGATACTTTTCTACTATTCTGTGACCCAGAAGTACTTTATTAGTGTTGCTGATGAGATGCTGATCATGTGATGTGTTCGCAAATCAAATGGCCCAGTTATGCTGCCACTGGACAGCAAAAAACAAGTTTAGCCTTTATTTATTGTAATTGAAATGAGTTTATTGTAGCTAAGTGTTAGATTATATACTGTAGCTACCTCAGTTGTTATTTCAAATAATTTTGGTCAATTCACAGCAATTGCTAGCTAGCCGAAATTGTGCAAGCTAGCAGACTCAGCTAAATATAAATCCCCCTAGATACAGCCATGTCTCATTGTCACGTCATGAGATTTGTAAATGAAAGAGGAATATAATAATACGAATTGAATGGAGTTTCCCATCTTCACATTCACAGTTTCTGGCACAGCACAGAAATCCACTTATCCAGATGGTGTGACAAAGGCATTTCCTAACAGACCTGCTAACTTTCTTTGTTGTTACTTTAACTTTAGTTAACTGTAGTTCCTCCAGCAGGAAGAGAGGCAACAACCATTCGTCCACCAGCTCAGGGACAAGCTACACTATTCACAGCCCTGTGTATTGTTCAATGATTTTTATTTATTTATTTCACCTTTATTTAACCAGGTAGGCTAGTTGAGAACAAGTTCTCATTTACAACTGCGACCTGGCCAAGATAAAGCAAAGCAGTGCGACACAAACAACAACACAGAGTTACATATGGAATAAACAAACATGCAGTCAATAATACGATAGAAAAATTCTATATACAATGTGTGCAAATTAGGTAGGACAAGGGGGGTAAGGCAACAAATAGGCCATAGGGGCGAAATAATTACAATATAGAAATTAAACACTGGAGTGATAGATGTGCAGAATATGAGTGTGCAAGTAGAGATACGGTGGTACAAAGGAGCAAAATAAATAAAATAAAAAACAGTATGGGGATGAGGTAGTTGGATGGGCTATTTACAAATGAGCTATGTACAGGTGCAGTGATCTGTAAGCTGCTCTGACAGCTGGTGCTTAAAGCTAGTGGGGGAGATATGAGTCTCCAGCTTCAGTGATTTTTGCAATTCGTTCCAGTCATTGGCAGCAGAGAACTGGAAGGAAAGGCAGCTGAAGGAGGAATTGGCTTTGGGGGTGACCAGTGAAATATACCTGCTGGAGCGCGTGCTATGGGTGGGTGCTGCTATGGTGACCAGTGAGCTGAGATAAGGCGGGGCTTTACCTAGCAAAGACTTATAGATGACCTGGAGCCAGTGGGTTTGACGACGAATATGAAGCGAGGGCCAGCCAACGAGAGCATACAAGTCGCAGTGGTGGGTAGTATTTGGGGCTTTGGTGACAAAACGGATGGCAATGTGATAGACTGCATCCAATTTACTGAGTAGAGTGTTGGAGGCTATTTTGTAAATGACATCGCCGAAGTCAAGGATCGGTAGGATAGTCAGTTTTACGAGGGTATGTTTGGCAGCATGAGTGAAGGATGCTTTGTTGCGAAATAGGAAGCCGATTCTATATTTAATTTTGGATTGGACATGCTTAATGTGAGTCTGGAAGGAGAGTTTACAGTCTATCCAGACACCTAGATATTTGTAGTTGTCCACATATTCTAAGTCAGAACCGTCCAGAGTAGTGATGCTAGACGGGCGGGCAGTTGTGTGCAGCGATCGGTTGAAGAGCATGCTTTTAGTTTTACTTGCATTTAAGAGCAGTTGGAGCCCACGGAAGGACAGTTGTATGGCATTGAAGCTTGTCTGGAGGGTTGTTAACACAGTGTCCAAAGAAGGGCCAGATGTATACAAAATGGTGTCGTCTGCGCAGAGGTGGATCAGAGAATCACCAGCAGCAAGAGCGACATCATTGATGTATACAGAGAAAAGACTCGGCCCGAGGATTGAACCCTGTGGCACCCCCATAGAGACTGCCAGAGGTCCGAACAACAGGCCCTCCGATTTGACACACTGAACTCAGTCTGAGAAGTAGTTGGTGAACCAGGCGAGGCAGTCATTTGAGAAACCAAGGCTGTTGAGTCTGCTGATAAGAATGTGGTGATTGACAGAGTTGAAAGCCTTGGCCAGGTCGATGAATACAGCTGCACAGTATTGTCTCTTATCAATGGCGGTTATGATATCGTTTACGACCTTGAGTGTGGTTGAGGTGCACCCATGACCAGCTCGGAAACCAGATTGCATAGCGGAGAAGGTACGGTGAGATTCTAAATGGTCGGTGATCTGTTTGTTAACTTGGCTTTCGAAGACCTTAGAAAGGCAGGGTAGGATAGATATAGGTCTGTAGCAGTTTGGGTCTAGAGTGTCTCCCCCTTTGATGGAGGGATGACCGCGGCAGCTTTCCAATCTTTGGTGATCTCAGACGATACGAAAGAGAAGTTGAACAGGCTAGTAATAGGGGTTGCAACAATTTCGGCGGATAATTTTAGAAAGAAAGGGTCCAGATTGTCTAGCCCGGCTGTGGGGGGCGTAGGGCTGTTGACCGGGATAGGGGTAGCCAGGTGGAAAGCACGGCCAGCCGTAGAAAAATGCTTATTGAAATTCTCAATTATCGCAGATTTATCGGTGGTGACAGTGTTTCCTAGCCTCAGTGCAGTGGGAAGCTGGGAGGAGGTGCTCTTATTCTCCATGACTTTACAGTGTCCCAGAACCTTTTGGAATTTGTGCTACAGGATGCAAATTTCTACTTGAAAAAGCTAGCCTTTTGCTTTCCTAACTGCCTGTGTGTATTGGTTCCTAACTTCCCAGAAAAGTTAATGCATCGAATAGCCCCTGCAGGTGACGCAGGTGTCACGCCCTGACCATAGAGAGCTGTTTATTCTCTATGGTGGTTGGGGCGTGACAATGACTAGGGGGGGTTATCTAGGTGTTTAACCACCTATGTTGGCTTGGTATGTAACGGATTTCCTCCTCCTCTTCATCCGAAGAGGAGGAGCAAGGATTCGACCAAAATGCAGCGTTGGAATGGGACATAATGAATTTATTTAAACAAGACAAAAACAAACTAACTTGAATAACTAACAAAATAACAAAACGGAGTAGACAGACCTGGACATGCGAACTTACATAAAACGAAGAACTCACGAACAGGAAAATGACTACACAAAAGAACGAACGTACAAACAAACCGAGACAGTCCCGTGTGGCGCGACAAACACAGACACAGGAGACAACCACCCACAACAATCAATGTGAAAACACCTACCTTAATATGGCTCTCAATCAGAGGAAATGAAAACCACCTGCCTCTAATTGAGAACCATATCAGGTCACCCTTTAACAAACATAGAAACACATAACATAGACTACCCACCCAAACTCACGCCCTGACCGTCAAACACATACAAAATAACAGAAAACCGGTCAGGAACGTGACATAACCCCCCCCTCAAGGTGCGTACTCCGAACGCACCACCAAAAGTCTAGGGGAGGGTCTGGGTGGGCGTCTGACCACGGTGGTGGCTCAGGCTCTGGGCGAGGTCCCCACCCCACCATAGTCAATCCCAGCTTACGTCTCCCCCTTAGAATGACCACCCTCATATTACACCCACTTAATTTAAATGGTAACCTTAAGATAAGGGGCAGCACCGGGACAAGGGGCAGCACCGGCATAAGGTAGCTCAGGACAGAGAGATAGCTCAGGACAGAGAGGTAGGTCAGGATAGAGAGGTAGGTCAGGATAGAGGGGCAACTCCGGACTGAAGGGCAGCTCCGGACAGAGAGACAGCTCTGGACTGAGGGGCAGTTCTGGATAAATGGCAGCTCTGGGCTGAGGGGCAGCTCATGACTGGCTGACGGCTCTGGACGCTCATGGCTGACTGACGGCTCTGGACGCTCATGGCTCGCTGACGGCTCTGGACGCTCATGGCTAGCTGACGGCTCTGGACGCTCATGGCTCGCTGACGGCTCTGGACGCTCATGGCTCGCTGACGGCTCTGGCAGATCCTGTCTGGTTGGCGGCTCTGGCAGATCCTGTCTGGTTGGTGGCTCTGGCAGATCCTGTCTGGTTGGCGGCTCTGGCAGATCCTGTCTGGTTGGCGGCTCTGGCAGATCCTGTCTGGTTGGCGGCTCTGGCAGATCCTGACTGGTTGGCGGCTCTAGCAGATCCTGACTGACGAATGGCTCTAGCGGCTCCTGACTGACTAACGGCTCTGACGGCTCGGGACAGACGGGCGGCTCTAATGGCTCGGGACAGACGGATGGCTCAGACGGCACTGGGCAGAAGGATGGCTCAGATGGCACTGGGCAGAAGGATGGCTCAGATGGCGCTGGGGAGACGGATGGCTCAGATGGCGCTGGGGAGACGGATGGCTCAGATGGCGCTGGGGAGACGGATGGCTCAGATGGCACTGGGGAGACGGATGGCTCAGATGGCACTGGGGAGACGGATGGCTCTGGCCGGATGAGGCGCACTGTAGGCCTGGTGCGTGGTGCTGGAACTGGAGGCACCGGGCTAAGGACACGCACCTTCAGGCTAGTGCGGGGAGCAGGGACAGGGCACACTGGACTCTCAAAACGCACTATGGACCTGGTGCGTGGTACCGGCACTGGTGGCACCGGGCTGAGGGCACGCACATCAGGACGAGTACGGGGAGAAGGAACAGTGTGTACAGGGCTCTGGAGACGCACAGGTGGCTTAGTGCGTGGTGCCGGAACTGGAGGCACTGGGCTGGAGACACGCACCATAGGGAGAGTGCGTGGAGGAGGAACAGGGCTCTGGAAACGCACTGGAAGCCTGGTGCGTGGAGTAGGCACTGGTGGTACTGGGCTGGGGCGGGGAGGTGGCGCCGGAAATACCGGACCGTGCAGGCGTACTGGCTCCCTTGAGCATTGAGCCTGCCCAACCTTACCTGGCTGAATGCTCCCCGTCGCCCGACCAGTGCGGGGAGGTGGAATAACCCGCACCGGGCTATGTAGGCGAACCGGGGACACCATGCGTAAGGCTGGTGCCATGTAAGCCGGCCCGAGGAGACGTACTGGTGGCCAGATATGTAGGGCCGGCTTCATGACATCCGGCTCAACGCTCAATCTAGCCCTACCAGTGCGGGGAGGTGGAATAACCCGCACCGGGCTATGAACACGTACAGGAGACACCGTGCGCTCTACTGCGTAACACGGTGTCTGCCCGTACTCCCGCTCTCCACGGTTAGCCTGAGAAGTGGGCGCAGGTCTCCTACCTGCCCTCGGCCCACTACCTCTTAGCCCCCCCCCCCAAGACATTTTTGGGGTTTCTTCACGGGCTTCCGTGCTAGCCGCGTACCTTCATATCTTCGGTTCCTCTCTCCGGTCTCGTCTGCTCTCCTCACTGCCTCCAGCTGTTCCCATGGGAGGCGATCCCTTCCAGCCAGGATCTCCTCCCATGTGTAGCAACCCTTGCCGTTTAACACGTCCTCCCATGTCCATTCCTGTTTAGTATTCCACTGCTCGAACTCACGCTGCTTGGTCCTGGTTCGGTGGGTGGTTCTGTAACGGATTTCCTCCTCCTCTTCATCCGAAGAGGAGGAGCAAGGATTCGACCAAAATGCAGCGTTGGAATGGGACATAATGAATTTATTTAAACAAGACAAAAACGAACTAACTTGAATAACTAACAAAATAACAAAACGGAGTAGACAGACCTGGACATGCGAACTTACATAAAACGAAGAACTCACGAACAGGAAAATGACTACACAAAAGAACGAACGTACAAACAAACCGAGACAGTCCCGTGTGGCGCGACAAACACAGACACAGGAGACAACCACCCACAACAATCAATGTGAAAACACCTACCTTAATATGGCTCTCAATCAGAGGAAATGAAAACCACCTGCCTCTAATTGAGAACCATATCAGGTCACCCTTTAACAAACATAGAAACACATAACATAGACTACCCACCCAAACTCACGCCCTGACCGTCAAACACATACAAAATAACAGAAAACCGGTCAGGAACGTGACATGGTATGTTTCCCAATCAGAGGCAGCTGTTTATCGTTGTCTCTGATTGGGGATTATATTTAGGCAGCCATTTCCCCTTTGTGCTTTGTGGGATCTTGTGTTTGTGTAGCTGCCTGTGAGCAGCCCAGAACGTCCCATTTCGTTTGTGCTTGTTTGTTTTGTTTGGTGAGTTTTGATTTATTAAAATATGTGGAACTCTACGCACGCTGCGCCTTGGTCCATTCATTATGACGATCGTGACAGCAGGCAATGAGGCAGTGATCGCTGAGATCCTGGTTGAAGACATTGAAACTTCATGTATTTGTATTGTTAAAAAAAAAAAATACAAATAAAAGGAAATGTATGTTTAAAACATGTCTTTAATGTTTTTTTGTTTTAGCTGTTAGTAATTAGTATTAAGTATTAATAAATGTGTATTTACATCATTAAGCCTTTATGTATGTGTTATGAATGACCAAAGGTGTCTGACTTTATAGTAAGTACAGCATCATATGATATTTATGAATTTGTGTAGTAACCAAAAAAGTGTTAAACAAATCAAAATATATCTTATATTTGAGATTCTTCAAAGTAGCCACCCTTTGTCTTCATGACAGCTTTGCACACTCTTGGCATTCTCTCAACCAGCTTCATGAGAAATACTTTTCCAACAGTTGATGCAGCACTCCATCACTCTCCTTCCTGGCAAAATAGCCCTTACACAGCCTGGAGGTGTGTTGGGTCATTGTCCTGCTGAAAAACAAATGATAGTCCTACTAAGCGCAAACCAGATGGGATGGAGTTTCACTGCAGAATGCTGTCGTAACCATGCTGGTTAAGTGTGCCTTGAATTCTAAATAAATCACTGACAGTGTCACCAGCAAAGCACCCCCACACCATCACTCGTCTGACCAAAGGACAGATTTCCACCTTTCTAATGTCCATTGCTTGTGTTTCTTGGCCCAAGCACATCTCTTCTTAATATTTGTGTCCTTTAGTAGTGCTTTCTTCACAGCAATTTGACCATGAAGGCCTGTTCATGCAACAATGATTTGAGAGAGAGAGAGCAAGAGAGAGAGCGCGAGAGAGAGAGAGAGAGAGAGAGAGAGAGAGAGAGAGAGATGTAACTAGTGCCAAAGCGCAGTGGTGTGAGTTTGTAATCTGACATGCAGGTTAAAATATCAGAACCAACTGTGAACCAACTATATTAATTTGGGGGCAGGTCAAAACACACATTAAACATTAATGTACATATCCTGGGAGATTGGGTAATTATTTTACCTGAATTTTGACCTGGAGTCATACAAAATAGTGTATTTCTCTACTCTGACGAGTAATCCACAGACAAAAAGGTAAACCTAGTTTATTTTTAGTTAGTTGATCTTGTCCACATTCTGATTGTGCCCAATTTTTTCATACAGGTGTAGACGATTAAAATATGCAAATCATAAGTTTAAACAGACAAGTCCAGGTCAAGATCAGGACGAAGGACGCAAGTTAATGGCAGGTATAAAAAGGTCTCTAGAGTGTGACAACCCGCCACTGTGAAACCTACTGTAAGCACTCACCTGTTAGGTATAGGGGCTCTGCATGCAAAACATGATTGAATAAGTTGTGATTATGTTTTCACACAATGACTATCACGCAACACACATACACAAAAATGAACATAAACACAACATGTGAATTGATAATATAGAAAAATCATTTATTTATTTGATTGACATGTTTAAAAGACTGATTATGCTGGTGTAACAATGATTTAAAATAATTTGTTCACTCCTTGCCCTCTCATCCTCAGAAGGGGTTGGACCAGATAAAATAACATTTCTCCAAGTCCCGCTTTGTCTCCAAGTTCAGCTTTGCACTGAGTTCTACAAAGACAGACAGACAGACAGACAGTCAGACAAAGTTATAGAAAGCAAAAAACAATTGCACACACACACACACACACACACACTGTATACTCACTATACAAGTTATATTTCCTGCAAAAGCATTTAATCAGTTGCTTTGTCTCCTCAGGGATTTGGGGCTTGCGGCAGATCTCTCTCCCATTGGGAAGAACTGGAGAGAGAATGACATCCACAGTTCTAAATTACACACATCTCTTTATATTCATAGCATATTCAATAAGTCATCATAGGTATGCAAGTGAGGATGATGATGATGATAACCTTTGTAGGAGACTGTAGAGAATTACGTTTAAGTTTGAGTTCAAGTTTTTAATTAGGCAGTGGTGTTAACTTACAGTAAGTGCTTTATAGTCAACAAATACAATGAATCTATTACCATTGGCATTTATCATTTACAGCACTTACTAAATAGGCATGCTCACCTTTGCACCGACACTTACGGAGCACGTCCCTCACAGACCATTTGGTAGAAGAGACTATACACAGAGTGGAGGAAGAGTTAACTTAATCATTGGTCCCATTTTGTCATGAATGTTGAACTACTGCAACAGTTCATTACTGAGCAACCCTTCAGAAAACAACAGTCCATTCAAAAGGTACATTTAACTGTAAAAGATCTTAGTCATTGACCTAGTAATGTTCAGGCATGATACATCTATCTGTACAGAATTGACTATATGCAGACAAGAAATACTTTGTTGTTTAATTCAAGTGCACTGCTGGAAAAAATACCCAATTGTCATACTTGAGTAAAACTAAAAGATACTTTAATAGAAAATGACTCAAGTAAAAGTGAAAGTCACACAGTAAAATACTACTTGAGTAGAAGTCTAAAAGTATTTGGTTTTAAATATACTTAAGTATCAAAAGTAAATGGAATTGCTAAAATATACTTAAGTATCAAAAGTAAAAGTTTAAATAATTTCAAATTCCTTGTATTAAGCAAATCAGACAGCACCATTTAAAAAAAATTAACAGATAGCCAGGGGCACACTCCAACACTCAGATATAATTTGCAAATGAAGCATGTGTGTTTAGTGAGTACGCCAGATCAGAGGCAGTAGGGATGACCAGGGATGTTCTCTTGATAAGTGCGTGAATTGGACCATTTTCCTGTCCTGCTAAGCATTCAAAATATAACTAATACTTTTGGGTGTCAGGGAAAATGTATGGAGTAAAAAGTACATTATTTTCTTTAGGAATGTAGTGAAGTAAAAGTTGTCAAAAATATAAATTGTAAAGTACAGCTACCCAAAAAAACTACTTAAGTTGTACTTTAAAGTATTTTTACTTAAGTACTTTACACCACTGTTCAAGTATGACATGAAGCTGATATCACCTATATTGTAAACCCACATATAGTATTCTGCATATTCACCTGTGTTGTGGCACCAAATGGAGACCAGAAAGACCAGTAGGAGAGCCACACAGATGAGCTTGGACATGATGATGGCAGCCGTGGACACTGGACAGAGTAGAGCAGTGCTGTGTCTCTTTTCTTGGTAATGTGTTCAAGTGGAATAGTAAACTAAACACAATATGTTACAGGAATAGTAGTAGTAGTGCCTTAGTCTTGGGAGGAAAGCTTAGAGCATCTGCTCTTTTCTATCCGTAGCCGTTTAATTTACATTATAATCTCAGGCAATAATCACCCCTCTATGCGTCTTATTTGTGTTACAGCCAGAGAGCTAGATAGATAAGTCTGGACAGGTTTAAGGGGCTTTTTGTTTTTCTCTGCCACCAAGCATGCCCTAACATCTGATATGTGATGATGATGGAGATAGATAGGGCAGCATAAGAGAAAGTGAAACACAAACTCCTATGAAGGCTCTTCTTCGGCCAGCCTCGATGACTCAAGAGTTGTTGTGGTGGTTGTGGAGCCTGATTGGGGCAGTGTTTCTATTCATCTGGCAAAGATTAAATCCACTAGGAGTCTGCAATTACAGTTACAATCTGCAAGGTGGATGATCATTGTGCAATGCCAAGTTTTAGCTTTTTACCCATGTGTTTTTCAGTTTGTAACTATTCAAAAGCAAGGTATAGGCCTGCAGGATTGGGTAGGTTACTTTCTAAACACAATCTGTTACAGTTACTAGTTACCTGTTCAAAATTGTAATCAGTAACATAACTTTTGGATTACCCCAACTCAGTAATATAATCTGTTAACTTTATGTTATTTTCAGATTACTTTCTCCTTAAGAGGCATTGGTCAGACCAAACTTTAACTTGCGCCTTTTTACAATACTGAACTGAATGTCATTGAGAAAACAGAAAATTGTCATAATGTATATATTTTTTATTTTTTTATATTTATTTAAAAATAATCCAATTAGTAATTCTCAAGTTTTTATTATTTTGGCTGGTTATGTAACTGATTAGAGTTACATTTTTTTTGTAATCAGATTACATGTAACTGTACAGCGCTGGACCTGTACATGTAAAAATGACAATTTCTCAACTCTGATCATATCTGTTTACTTACCCGGAATATTCAGTCATGGTTGGCTGACATTAAAACTTTTTTGGGGTCATTGGGGCCTAACTCTTCTGAATCTTATGAAAACAGTGAAATCAGATCACATTAGGCCTATTATTATTGTGTTTTAAAGTATTTCTTAATGAAATGTTAACATTTCATTTTATATATAGGCCTAAAGATCCTTTACAAACCCTTTATAGATGCTAAAGGGCTACCATGAAATGTTGTCATTTGACCTCAATGCATCTGGCAAACACGAGCAACTAACTCCACATGAGTCACCTATTTTGTGTGGTTCGTGCATCATTCATTACGCATTGAGTGGATGGAGCGGGTTGGTTCTAGTTAAGTGATAATGCCCGAGAAGCCAGTGTTCAGAGGATATATTTGCACAGGTGTTGTTAGGCCCGAGATGAAGTCGAGGGCCGGCAAACCATACCAATATATCCTCCAAACACTGGTTTCAAGGCATTATCACTTTTATACAACGGGTTACCAACATATTCAAATAATGATTGACATATTTTCATTAAAAACATTATATTGATTAATGTATTCATACTATTTCATCCTTTCACAAGATATAGTCCTGACACAAATCTAGGGTTACTACCCAAGCTGGCCTGTCGTTCGTTCTATCGGTTCGGTTGCCAGAGACGTGGCCCAGTCGCTCAGTCTTTTTGTTCTGTATCAATGGATGCGACCTGCGAGGGTTCCTAGTCCGGAGCCTCCTGCGAGGGTTCCCAGTCCGGAGCCTCCAGCGAGGGTTCCTAGTCCAGAGCCTCCTGCGAGGATTCCCAGTCCAGAGCCTCCTGCGAGGGTTCCCAGTCCGGAGTCTCCGGCTACGATCCATGGTCCGGAGCTTCAGGCGACGATCCCCGCACCAGAGTCGCCACCGAAGCGTGCGGATCCGCGAGCGGAGCGGGGTCGAGCCGCCGCCGAGGCTATATGCCCACACGGACCCTCGCCTATAGAGTCAGGTTTTGCGGCCGGAGTCCGCACCTTTGGGGGGGGGGGGGGGGGGGGGGGTACTGTCACGCCCTGACCTTAGAGATCCTTTATTCTCTATTTTGGGTTAGGTCGGGGTGTGACTAGGGTGGGCATTCTAGTTTCTTTATTTCTAGGTTGGCCTGGTATGGTTCCCAATCAGAGGCAGCTGTCTATCGTTGTCTCTGATTGGGGATCATACTTAGGCAGCTTTTTCCCACCTTTTGGTTGTGGGATCTTGTTTCTGTATTGTTGCCTTTGAGGACGACAAAGCTGCACGTTCGTTTCTTTGCTCTTTATTGTTTTTGTGCCGGTTCTCATAATAAAAGATGATGAACCCAAACTACGCTGCATTTTGGTCCGATTCTTACAACAACGATCGTGACATTAGCTAGCTAGATTCTTTACATCCACTGTTTCACAAGACGACAGCCTGGTTTGCTGGTTGTTTCAGGAGTCCCTAAAACATTAAACAATCAGAATTACAATGTCATACTCATGTCACAACACCAACAAAGCTAGCCAGCTCGCTGGCTAATGTTAGCTAGTCAGCTAGCTTGCTAAATCGCAATTTTGGTAAATTAACTTTATGATAAAAAAGATGAATACTTGTTTGTCTCTACATTAACTACCATATTCCTGTCAACTGTACATTTTTTGCATGATTCGTTATGACGTTATAATCACTTACATTTGCTTCCATCCTAGTATTTTTGTCAGCCATCTTTGCTGAAGAAAGTCTCCAGCCTTGGAGTCTCCTGCCTTCAGCCGTCAATTCATCATGGGAACCACTCGATATGATTGGTTATAACTATAACTATTAAAAGTTATTTATGGTGTACGATGCTATCCTAATCGAAATAAAATTAAGTGGCATGGAAAAAATTGGAGATGGTGAGCAATAGGCTACAAAGTTATTTTCCCCTCGCCCATCAAAATTAACATCACTTACTTTCACAAGTTGTAACTAGCGCCATGCCGCTGTTGTTGCCAGCTAGCCAGCATAAACTAACTTGGAAGGGCTTATAAGGACTGACTGAACCTGAACCCAATCCATTCGTCTCCACACGCGACTCTCAGCTGCGCTTCTTAAGTCGTCCATTTGGGCACTAGGTGTGTCCGTGTAGCCTCGCCATGTTTTCATGGCAACAATTTCCCTATCCACAGGTTGTGTCAACGGGCTATTTCTGGTGATTTCGCTTGTAAACAATCCCAGAACACTGTTTAATGCCATTGTGGAAGTAAACCCCGGCAACGTGAGAAGAGAGAATCAAGGAGGACATCTAGTGGACGAAACGGAGAAGAGCGCGCGCGCCCTGCTGTAGAGTGGAGATGTATGGGATGCTAGATTTGATTCCACCTAATGGCCCGAGACAGTCAGGTCCAACAGGTCAGTTCAACCCGGGATACACCCAGGTGGTAGCACAGAACCGACATGGTGAGAGACTGAACCCACAGAGACTAGGGCACCGTGTGCCCAAGCTCTGACAAATTGGTCGTTCTAAGAAAGGTGAGTAGCCTTAAGTGGAAAGATATATGTTCTCACTGTATACCCACATATTTTGAGAGCGAGATATACCATATTGTATTTTTGTGATAATGTCTGTTTTTTTGTGAGTATAGAACAAGAGGTTATCTTGCATCAGAGATTCATTTAAAACCATCACTTTACAACTTTATCTTATCCAAATAAGAAGAAAATATGATTCTGATATTATCTACCTTAAACACTAACTGTATGAGTAGATTGCAACTACTAAACCTTAACTCTCATGTTACTGCTCGCTTTCCAGTGGACCCAGGGGACGAGGACGTGGATGATGACATGAATAATAACAGACAATGTCCCGTGTCCCTCATCCTCTCACCCATCTCCTAAACACCACATGTGACCATGAAGTTCTTCGAAGCCAAACTCAACTGAATCAATTTGGCCTTAATCCATCAATATTACAAGTGACCTCCATATTAGATGGAAACTCTCATCGTGGCACAAATAGGACAATTCTATTGCCGGAATTCTAGGATTCTATAGACCTTTGCATCTAAAGCTTGTATATTGTGCTTTATTTAGCTGTTCTTATACTGTGAATGAATTGTACTGAAACCTGTTCTGCTCCTAGTCCACTACGGCAGTAATATCTGTACTTGGAAAAGTACAGTGTGGCTTGTCTCTAAAGCTTCTGAAGGGCAACATTTGAAAAAAGTTGCACTCTTTAAATTATAAGATCAAATGGAAATCATCCTTGGAAGGAAGGAAGCCTGTTAATGTGTAACGTGCAGATGGAACATTAGGTTACTAATTGTTGTGACTTAACCTAAATCTGTGCTTCACCTTGTGGAGTGTCAGGTTACTGTTGAATAATCACTATTTTGGAATGCAGGGACAGTTGGAAAAGATGGCCACTGATGATAATTTATATTTACAACAAAATACAGTTTTGGTTTATACAATTTTTAGCACATTTTTTCAAAGAATTTATATAATATATGGGTTATGTTGTTTTTCGTATTATGGCGTAATGGTACACTTTGTGGGAATGACTGTTAAATTGTATGTGATGATGAAACTTTACATATTTCTATGCACAGATTCTATTGAAGCATCAAAACATGTCAGGACAATTTTCCTGTCCAGAAGGGCTACTTTCTTCTTTGGTGTTTAAATATTATTACAATAATGATTTAGTCCCAAATGGCACCCTATTCCTTGCATGGGACCTATGGGCCCTGGCCAAAAGTAGTGCACTATATAGGGAAATGGTGCTGTTTGGGACACACATACTGTTTCAATGTCATATGGACAATATTGACCTAACCAAAGCCTGTAAATTTCTTGTATACTTTGGTCACGTCTTTCAGTGAAACATTGCATTTCATATCATGGCTCATTGTGATGCTTTCACTATCACATGACTTAAATGGATGGAATTGTTATGTGCATTGGGAACATTTGCATGAAAATGGGAGGAGTTTTGCATAATAATGTATTATTTGAAATAAAAGAGGAGCTTTTCTTTTTTAATGTAACATTTGATTGCTAAGCATCCTCCAGAATTACGCTAGCCTATGTCAAACTTCTAAACAGCCAAATACGAGCCCCCATGTCGAGACAAATACGACAAAAAACACATCACAAGCTGTATAATAGTCCTGTTGTGTATTTTACTACCAGAGTTGTTCTATAATGGGACGTTGACAGTTAAGACATTGCATTTCAACTATTGTGATGAGAAAAAACACTGAGTCAACTTTTCAATAATAAAAAAAATGGGCTAGATAAAGAAAAAAAACTAAAGCTGCATTTTATTAAAACAAACATTTCTAAAAACCTTTCAGAACATCTTAATCTTACATCCATAGAAATATTACAAATAAGTAACCTAGTTACTATTACTATCTAGCAATTTCATTTATATGCTTACAACAAACAAATACAAAAGGACCCAGCATTAAAATTCTGCTGAACATCTTTTTCAGGCAAAGGCAGTATGGTTGAGCTTTCGCAATGTGCAGCACAAAGATCCAATATCAAATATTCCTTATGCTGTTTAAAGCCGAAGGCAAAAACACAAGGCTGAACTGGACTACGCTAGCACTTAGGAATGGTACTACCGTAGTCTGCTACATTTAAAACACAGGCTACATTCTAAGAACACCACTAGCATACTATCTATAATGCGTTCCAAATATATTGTTCCATCCTAAGTAGAACGCTAGTGTGGACATCAGAACACAGGATGCCTTCATACAGAATAATGAACAAATTATAAAACACATTAAAAAAACAAGTTTGATGATAATGTACAGTGCATTCGGAAAGTATTCAGACCCCTTGACTGTTTCCACATTTTGTTACGTTACAGCGTTATTCTAAAATGGATTAAATCGTTATTTCCCCCTTCATCAAACTACACACAATACCCCATAATGACTAAGAAAAAACAGGTTTGTAGAAATTTTGAAAACTGAAATATCACATTTACATAAGTATTCAGACCCTTTACTCAGTACTATGTTGAAGCATCTTTGGCAGCAATTACAGCCTCGAGTGATCTTGGGTATGAAGCTACAAGCTTGGCACACCTGTGTTGGAGAATCTCTCCCATTCTTCTCTGCAGATCATCTCAAGCTCTGTCAGGTTGGATGGGGAGCGTCGCTGCACAGCTATTTTCAGGTCTCTCCAGAGATGTTCGATCGAGTTCAAGTTCGGGCTCTGACTGGGCCACTCAAGGACATTCAGAGACTTGTCCCGAAGCCACTCCTGCAATGTCTTGGCTGTGTGCTTAAGGTTGTCCTGTTGGAAGGTGAACCTTCACCCCAGCCTGAGGTCCTGAGCACTCTGGGGCAGGTTTTCATCAAGGATCTCTCTGTACTTTGCTCCGTTCATCTTTCCCTCGATCTTGACAAGTCTCTCAGTCCCTGCCACTAAAAAACATTCCCACAGAATGATACTGCCACCACCATGCTTCACTGTAGGGATGGTGCCAGGTTTCCTCCAGACGTAACGCTTGGCATTCAGACCAAAGAGTTCAATCTTGGTTTCATCAAACCAGAGAATTTTGTTTCTCATGGTCTGAGAGTCCTTTAGGTGCCTTTTGGCAAACTCCAAGCTGGCTGTCATGTGCCTTCTACTGAGGAGTGGCTTCTGTCTGGCCACTCTACCATAAAAGCTTGATTGGTGGAGTGCTGCAGCGATGGTTGTCCTTCTGGAAGGTTCTCCCATCTCCACGGAGGAACTCTGGAGCTCTGTCATAGTGACCAGCAGGTTCTTGGTCACCTCCTCGATTGCTCAGATTGCTCAGGCGGGTGGCCAGCTCTAGGAAGAGTTTTGGTAGTGCCAAACTTCTTCCATTTAAGAATGGTGGAGGTCACTGTGTTCTTGAGGACCTTCAATGCTGCAGACATTGTTTGCTACCCTTCCCTCTGTGCCTCGAAACAATCCTGTCTCGGAGCTCTACTGACAATTCCTTCGACGTCATGGCTTGGTTTTTGCTCTGACATGCACTGTCAACTGTGGGACCTTTATATAGACAGGTGTGTGCCTTTCCAAATCATGTGTTTTAAAAATCCACCTCTCTAAAAACAAGTCTCTCACCGTTGCCGCCTGCTATAGACCACCCTCTGCCCCCAGCTGTGCTCTGGACACCATATGTGAACTGATTGCCCCCCATCTATCTTCAGAGCTCGTGCTGCTAGGCGACCTAAATTGGAACATGCTTAACACCCCAGCCATCCTACAATCTAAGCTTGATGCCCTCAATCTCACACAAATTATCAATGAACCTACCAGGTACCACCCCAATTCCGTAAACACGGGTACCCTCATAGATATCATCCTAACCAACTTGCCCTCCAAATACACCTCTGCTGTTTTCAACCAAGATCTCAGCGATCACTGCCTCATTGCCTGCATCCGTAATGGGTCAGCGGTCAAACGACCTCCACTCATCACTGTCAAACGCTCCCTGAAACACTTCAGCGAGCAGGCCTTTCTAATCGACCTGGCCGGGGTATCCTGGAAGGATATTGATCTCATCCCGTCAGTAGAGGATGCCTGGATATTTTTTAAAAATGCCTTCCTCACCATCTTGAATAAGCATGCCCCATTCAAGAAATTTAGAACCAGGAACAGATATAGCCCTTGGTTCTCTCCTGACCTGACTGCCCTTAACCAACAGAAAAACATCCTATGGCGTTCTGCATTAGCATCGAACAGCCCCCGTGATATGCAACTTTTCAGGGAAACTAGGAACCAATATACACAGGCAGTTAGAAAAGCCAAGGCTAGCTTTTTCAAGCAGAAATTTGCTTCCTGCAACACAAACTCAAAAAAGTTCTGGGACACTGTAAAGTCCATGGAGAATAAGAACACCTCCTCCCAGCTTCCAACTGCACTGAAGATAGGAAACACTGTCACCACCGACAAATCCACTATAATTGAGAATTTCAATAAGCATTTTTCTACGGCTGGTCATGCTTTCCACCTGGCTACCCCTACCCCGGTCAACAGCACTGCACCCCCCACAGCAATTCGCCCAAGCCTTCCCCATTTCTCTTTCTCCCAAATACAGTCAGCTGATGTTCTGAAAGAGCTGCAAAATCTGGACCCTTACAAATCAGCCGGGCTAGATAATCTGGACCCTTTCTTTCTAAAACTATCTGCTGAAATTGTTGCCACCCCTATTACTAGCCTTTTCAACCTCTCTTTCGTGTCGTCTGAGATTCCCAAAGATTGGAAAGCAGCTGCGGTTATCCCCCTCTTCAAAGGGGGGGACACTCTTGACCCAAACAGCTACAGACCCATATCTATCCTACCCTGCCTTTCTAAGGTCTTCGAAAGCCAAGTTAACAAACAGATTACCGACCATTTCGAATCCCACCATACCTTCTCCGCTATGCAATCTGGTTTCAGAGCTGGTCATGGGTGCACCTCAGCCACGCTCAAGGTCATAAACGATATCTTAACCGCCATCGATAGGAAACAATACTGTGCAGCCGTATTCATTGACCTGGCCAAGGCTTTTGACTCTGTCAATCACCACATCCTCATCGGCAGACTAGACAGCCTTGGTTTCTCTAATGATTGCCTCGCCTGGTTCACCAACTACTTCTCTGATCGAGTTCAGTGTGTCAAATCGGAGGGTCTGTTGTCCGGGCCTCTGGCAGTCTCTATGGGGGTGCCACAGGGTTCAATTCTTGGACCGACTCTCTTCTCTGTATACATCAATGATGTCGCTCTTGCTGCTGGTGAGTCTCTGATCCACCTCTACGCAGACGACACTATTCTGTATACTTCTGGCCCTTCTTTTGACACTGTGTTAACAACCCTCCAGGCGAGCTTCAATGCCATACAACTCTCCTTCCGTGGCCTCCAATTGCTCTTAAATACAAGTAAAACTAAATGCATGCTCTTCAACCGATCGCTGCCTGCACCTGCCCGCCTGTCCAACATCACTACTCTAGACGGCTTTGACTTAGAATATGTGGACAACTACAAATACCTAGGTGTCTGGTTAGACTGTAAACTCTCCTTCCAGACTCACATCAAACATCTCCAATCCAAAGTTAAATCTAGAATTGGCTTCCTATTCCGCAACAAAGCATCCTTCACTCATGCTGCCAAACATACCCTTGTAAAACTGACCATCCTACCAATCCTCGACTTCGGTGATGTCATTTACAAAATAGCCTCCAATACCCTACTCAATAAATTGGATGCAGTCTATCACAGTGCCATCCGTTTTGTCACCAAAGCCCCTTACACTACCCACCACTGCGACCTGTACACTCTCGTTGGCTGGCCCTCGCTTCATACTCGTCGCCAAACCCACTGGCTCCAGGTCATCTACAAGACCCTGCTAGGTAAAGTCCCCCCTTATCTCAGCTCGCTGGTCACCATAGCAGCACCTACCTGTAGCACGCGCTCCAGCAGGTATATCTCTCTGGTCACCCCCAAAACCAATTCTTCCTTTGGCCGCCTCTCCTTCCAGTTCTCTGCTGCCAATGACTGGAACGAACTACAAAAATCTCTGAAACTGGAAACACTTATCTCCCTCACTAGCTTTAAGCACCAGCTGTCAGAGCAGCTCATAGATTACTGCACCTGTACATAGCCCATCTATAATTTAGCCCAAACAACTACCTCTTTACCTACTGTATTCATTTATTTATTTTTGCTCCTTTGCACCCCATTATTTCTATCTCTACTTTGCACTTTCTTCCACTGCAAACCAACCATTCCAGTGTTTTTTTTTTACTTGCTATATTGTATTTACTTCGCCACCATGGCCTTTTTATATTTTTATTTATTTTTATATATATTTTGTTTGCCTTCACCTCCCTTATCTCACCTCACTTGCTCACATTGTATATAGACTTATTTTTCACTGTATTATTGACTGTATGTTTGTTCTACTCCATGTGTAACTATGTGTTGTTGTATGTATCGAACTGCTTTGCTTTATCTTGGCCAGGTCGCAATTGTAAATGAGAACGTGTTCTCAATTTGCCTACCTGGTTAAATAAAGGTGAAATAAATAAATAAAATAAATAAATGTGCAATCAATTGAATTTACCACAGGTGGACTCCAATCAAGTTGTAGAAACATCTCAAGGATGATCAATGGAAACAGGATGCACCTGAGCTCAATTTCGAGTCTCATAGCAGTGTCTGAATAGTTATGTAAATAAGGTATTTCTGTTTTTTATGTTTAATGCATTTGCAAAAACTTCTAAACCTGTTTTTGCTTTGCCATTATAGGACATTGTGTGTAGATTGATGAGGAAAAAATGTATTTTACACATTTTAGATAAAGTCTGTAACCTAACAACATGTGGATAATGGAAAGTGGTCTGAATACTTTCCGAATGCACTGTATATTATGTAGTACAATAATAAAAACAAACACTTCTTGTAATAATGCACCTGTTGAGAATGACTGTTCTGAGAGATTTTATAATGGGACAGAGTAGATTGCAGGCCTGTATGAAAAGCCCCCTACCTTTTGGACTGCAATAGTGAATTGTCCGGTGATTCACCATAGCGTGTACAGTCACTCACAACTAGTGTGAAGTTCCATTTGGCTTGAACATTGAACACAATTGGAGACGGTCATGTCTACAGAAAACTCCATTGTAAAAGTATTGGTGATGCGCTAGTCCCGTTTCCTATTTTACATACATAGCTGTCCCATGAGTATGCCAAGAGTAGGACCTTAGCACCACAACAAGTTTAATTGACTACCTTCAATTACAATGGAAATGTTCATTTAAGTAGACAGTGTTTCTTACAGGGAGGTGAGTGTTTGCCATGATGCTGCATCTTGGCTGTAATAAGAGAAGTGTGTGTGTGTGTTAGGGTGCATGTTCTCATATTACACAAAGGCATAATATAAGGGGGATCCAATAACCAATTATAGTGTATTTGTGAGGCCCACTCATAAACAATTGTGGAATTTTGGGAGTGGGTGAGAGACATCACAACGGTCCTGGTGGGGGGGGGGGGGGGGGGCATATCTGTAAACCTCATTATAAAACCTCATGAATCTCATTATAATCTGGCAGCATGATTTAGCTCACACGTACTCCTTGGTGCTGCTGGATGGTGAGCGAGCACTCACGCCACTCATGACAGGGTATTTGGGCACCGGCTTTTTACTCCTGGGGCAGGAAGATGCCAGCATGGCTCCCCCCAGCAGGTCCAGGAAAGAACCCCCCCAGGCGATGAAGATGGCTGCCCCAAACTCAAACCTGTTATTGGGGAAATGGAGAGAAGAGTGAGACGTTGTTCTAGAACAGTGTTCTTACATTATTCTCCTGGAAAGTCATGTGGTGTGCACATTTTTTCTCCAGCCTTGCATTATTTTAAGTCAATATTCAAAGACTTAAGACGGCACCAAGCCAACTTTGCTTGAAAGGTATTACTGCACATAGAAATGATAGTTATAGATCTGTTATTTGCATTGAAAGCAAGTCTAAGAAGTGGTAGATCTCTTCTATGTGCGCTATTTCTATGCTTCTCGTTCATTTTTTTCTCATTTCGTTTTTGTGTCTTTTACTTTTGTTTTTGTACATCAGATTCAAACATCTGAAAATACAATATTTTTGGTTATTGAAAATATATTTCATAGTGGTTCAGATGGTACAATGATTCTCTAACCCAGGGTTGGGCAACCCTTTGTCCCAACTAGGCACCCCACCTGCCCAACCTGAGTTAATTTATCAGTTCAGTGATTGCCTAAATTCAACACACCTGGTCTTCCAGGTCAGTTAAATAAAAAACATGAAGTGGATGCGGCATTCTACGAGGACCATGGCTACCTACTCCTGCACTACACTAGGGGTTGTTTGTTTTATCACAAACTGAAATTTGGTGAACTATTAGAATTTTAGAAACCAGGAAATGGTGGCACAATTTCTGCTTATTGGACCTTTTTTTAAATAAGATCACTCAATAGAAGGGAAAAGGCCAATACATTCAGGCATTTTGTAGGGATACTTACTTGGTGTTGACAGGAGTATATGGGTTATAGAAGGCCCGGATGAGATTGTGAGCGAACCACGAGCAGGCCACTAATGCACACAGAGCTGAATGAGAAGATCAAACAGATACAGACAGATCAGTACATCGAGACATCATAAAGACGTATTTGAGAGAGGGGAGCCAAACACTCAAGAAGTCAATGGGAGGCTAGCTATTGAATTCCAGTCATTAGCTGTTTACTGCCATTGACCTATAAGAGTCTTCAAATGAGCTAAGATCTAGTCCCCCCTGTCCATTAATTATAATCTAAAATAAAGAACTGATCCTAGATCAGCACTTCTATTCTGAGACACTTTGTGAATAACAGACCCTAACCATTAGATTTTACTGCCATTGTCTGATGACAGTTAATAATGACCTCTTATATAACAGTAACAACCAGCATCCCAAATGGCACACTATTCCCTATATAGTGCACTACTTTTGACCAGATCTCTATAGGCCCTAGTCAAAAGTAATGCACTAAATAGGGAATAGTGTCAGAGTAATAGCCACAGAGTCAGTAAAAACGCCCCATTCTCTCCCTATGTGACCTCCAGGGGAACCTGGGCAGATGATTGTGACTTGTATTGTGCAAGTTTCGAACCGAAGGTCTTCGTCAGGCTTAGATGAGTGGGAGAGCAGCTGGTGGCCAGATAGAGGGTCAAACCTCCTACATACAGTAGTCTCTAAGATCTCAGACGCTGGACCAGAATGACCAAGTGACCTCTAACACAGATCTTTTCATGTAATGTTAAATAAGAAGTGCCTACACATAAATAAAAATACAGTATATGCCTGTGATGATTCTCTCGATCTCTCTATATAGCCCCTGTTAGGGACCAGAATGACCAAGTGACATAATAAGCACAGATCTCAGACCAGCTTAGAAAGAATGTTAAAAAAAAGTAGGGCCCTGAGATTTTCATGACCAAGTCATTTGACCATGTAAGGAAAACTCTGGACCCGAAGAAAAGATAATGTTTGTGGTGATTATTCTGATCGCTCTCTATAGCCCCTTTAACATAGCTTCTCTCTCTATCTCTCTCTCTATCTCTATCCCTATCTCTCTATAGCCTCTCTCTCTATAGCCTCTCTCTCTCTATAGCCTCTCTCTCTATAGCCTATCTCTCTCTCTCTCCCTCTCTCCCTCCCTCCCTCTCTCCCTCTCTCTCTCTCACCTCCAACCAGTAGGATGATGCCTCCAGTCATGGCGGTGCGAGACTTCCACACTTTTCTGTTTCCTCCGCAGGTGGTACACTTCATGCCCATGGTGGCCACGCCCAGCCCAGCGATGGATACGATGATGCCAACAATTATCAGGGCACGGGTGGCCTGGAGAGCGCCTGAGAAACACACGCACACACATACACACACCAGGGAGAGGAGAGAGAGCAGGAAAGGGAGAGGAGGGAAAGGAGTAGCAAGATAGTGAGAGAAAGAGGGAGAGAGAGGTGTGGCACAGTTATAGCTAGCTTTAATTTATAGACTTGTGGGATATATTGCAGAATGTAAAATTAAAATAAAAGATCAGCAAGTCTCTCTACCCCTCTATCGCTCTCTCTCTCTCTCTCTCTTCCAAATCAAATTTTATTTGTCACATGCACCGAATACAGCAAGTGTAGACCTTACTGTGAAATGCTTACTTACAAGCCCTTAACCAACAATGTTTGTACCATGTTTTGGGCTGCTACCATGTTGTGTTGCTACCATGTTGTTGTTATGTTGTGTTGCTACCATGCTGTGTTGTCATGTGTTGCTACCATGTTGTTGTTATGTTGTGTTACTACCATGCTGTGTTGTCATGTGTTGCTACCATGTTGTTGTCATGTTGTGTTGCTACCATGTTGTTGTTATGTTGTGTTGCTACCATGCTGTGTTGTCATGTGTTGCTACCATGTTGTTATGTTGTGTTACTACCATGCTGTGTTGTCATGTGTTGCTACCATGTTGTTGTCATGTTGTGTTACTACCATGCTGTGTTGTCATGTGTTGCTACCATGTTGTTGTTATGTTGTGTTACTACCATGTTGTTGTTATGTTGTGTTGCTACCATGCTGTGTTGTCATGTGTTGCTACCATGTTGTTGCCATGTTGTGTTGCTACCATGTTGTTGTTATGTTGTGTTGCTACCATGCTGTGTTGTCATGTGTTGCTACCATGTTGTTGTTATGTTGTGTTACTACCATGTTGTTGTTATGTTGTGTTGCTACCATGATGTTGTTATGTTGTGTTACTGCCATGCTGTGTTGTCATGTGTTTCTGCCTTGCTATTATGTTGTCTTAGGTCTCTCTTTATGTAGTGTTGTGTTGTCTCTCTTTATGTAGTGTTGTGTTGTCTCTCTTTATGTAGTGTTGTGTTGTCTCTCTTTATGTAGTGTTGTGTTGTCTCTCTTGTCATGATGTGTGTTTTGTCCTATATTTATATTTGATTTATTTTGTATTTTTAATCCCAGCCCACTTCCCCGGAGGAGGCCTTTTGCCTTTTGCTAGGCCGTCATTGTAAATAAGAATTTGTTCTTAACTGACTTGCCTAGTGAAATAAAAATAAATAAATGCAGTTAAGAAAATACCCCCCCCAAAAAGTAAGAGATAAAAATAGCAAATAATTAAAGAGCAGCAGTAAAATAACAATAGCCGGAGCTACATTCAGGAGGTACCGGTACAGAGTAAATGTGCAGGTGTCACGATCGTCTTGAGGATAATGAGTGGACCAAGGCGCAGCGTGTGAAAAATACATCTCTTTTATTTGAGACGAGTGAAACACGAAACGAACACTTATAACAAAACGAAACAAAACAACAAACGACCGTGAAGCTACAAACGTAAGTGCAATACAAAAGCTACAAACGTTCTACATAGACAATTACCCACAAAACCCAATGCCTATGGCTGCCTTAAATATGGCTCTCAATCAGAGACAATGAACCACAGCTGCCTCTAATTGAGAACCAATCTAGGCAGCCATAGACATACAAACACCTAGACAAGACTCTGACCCATTTAACATACAAACCCCTAGACAATCCAAAAACACATACATTCCCCATGTCACACCCTGACCTAACTAAAATAATAAAGAAAACAAAGAATACTAAGGGATTACATTATCCCAGAAACCCTAGACCCAATCCAATTTGCATACCGCACCAACAAATCCACAGATGATGCAATCTCTATTGCACTCCACACTGCCCTTTCACACCTGGTCAAAAGGAACACCTACGTGAGAATGCTATTCATTGACTACAGCTCAGCGTTCAACACCATAGTGCCCTCAAAGCTCATCACTAAACTAAAGACCATGGGACTAAACACCTCCCTCTGCAACTGGATCCTGGACTTCCTGACGGGCCGCCCCCAGGTGGTAAGGGTAGGTAACAACACACCCGCCACGCTGATCCTCAACACGGGGGCCCCTCAGGGTGCATGCTCAGTCCCCTCCTGTATCCCTGTTCACTCATGACTGCACGGCAGGCACAACTCCAACACCATCATTACGTTTGCTGAGACAGCCTATAGGGAGGTGAGTCCTGACCGTGTGGTGCAAGGACAACAACCTCTCCCTCAACGTGATCAAGACAAAGGAGATGATTGTGGACTACAGGAAAAGGAGGACTGAGCACGCCACCATTCTCATTGACGGGGCTGTAGTGGAGCAGGTTGAAAGCTTGGCGTCCACATCACCAACAAACTAACATGGTCCAAGCACACAAAGACAGGCGTGAAGAGGGCACGACAAAACCTTTTCCCCCTCAGGAGACTGAAAAGATTTGGCATGGGTCCTCAGATATAAAGAGACTTTATGGGCATGGGTCCTCCTATATCTTTACAGCTGCACCATCGAGAGCATCCTGACGGGTTACATCACTTCCTTGTATGGCAACTGCTCGGCCCCCGACCGCAAGGCACTACAGAGGGTAGTGCGTACGGCCCAGTACATCACCGGGGCCAAGCTTTCTGCCATCCAGGACCTGTGAACCAGGCAGTGTCAGAGGAAGGCCCTAAAAATGGTCAAAGACTCCAGCCACCCAGTCATAGATTGTTCTCTCTGCTACCGCTCTGCAAGCGGTACCGGAGCGCCAACTCTAGGTCCTAGACGCTTCTACACAGCTTCTACCCCCAAGCCATAAGACTCCTGAACAGCTAATCAAATGGCTACCCAGACTATTTGCACCCCCCCACGCTGCTGCTTCTCTTTGTTATCGGTTACCGGAACGGCGGTGGCCCGTTCCTGTAGGTTCATGCTCTACAACATCCGCAGAGTACGACCCTGCCTCACACAGGAAGCGGCGCAGGTCCTAATCCAGGCACTTGTCATCTCCCGTCTGGATTACTGCAACTCGCTGTTGGCTGGGCTCCCTGCCTGTGCCATTAAACCCCTACAACTCATCCAGAACGCCGCAGCCCGTCTGGTGTTCAACCTTCCCAAGTTCTCTCACGTCACCCCGCTCCTCCGCTCTCTCCACTGGCTTC
Source organism: Salvelinus namaycush (assembly GCF_016432855.1). Taxonomy (NCBI): domain Eukaryota; kingdom Metazoa; phylum Chordata; class Actinopteri; order Salmoniformes; family Salmonidae; genus Salvelinus; species Salvelinus namaycush. The sequence continues at coordinate 14,845,606 of NC_052342.1, read as the reverse complement.
CAGTTGAAGCTCGCATCCGCTACAAGACCATGGTGCTTGCTTACGGAGCTGTGAGGGGAGCACCTCCGTACCTTCAGGCTCTGATCAGGCCCTACACCCAAACAAGGGCACTGCGTTCATCCACCTCTGGCCTGCTCGCCTCCCTACCTCTGAGGAAGTACAGTTCCCGCTCAGCCCAGTCAAAACTGTTCGCTGCTCTGGCACCCCAATGGTGGAACAAACTCCCTCACGACGCCAGGACAGCGGAGTCAATCACCACCTTCCGGAGACACCTGAAACCCCACCTCTTTAAGGAATACCTAGGATAGGATAAAGTAATCCTTCTAACCCCCCCCCCCCCCCCCCCCTTAAAAGATTTAGATGCACTATTGTAAAGTGGCTGTTCCACTGGATATCATAAGGTGAATGCACCAATTTGTAAGTCGCTCTGGATAAGAGCGTCTGCTAAATGACTTAAATGTAAATGTAAATGTAAATCTATGCATAGCCACTTTAATAACCCTACCTGCATGTACATAATTACCTCAACTACCTCGACAATGTGTCCCCGCACATTGACACATTCACTCTGAACCGGTACCCCCTGTATATAACCCCGCTATTGTTATTTACTGCTGCTCTTTAATGATTCGTTTTTCTTCTCTCTTATTATTATTTTTATTTTTTGGGTGGGTATTTTCTTAAAACTGCATAGTTGGTTAAAACCTCTCTTGGGTACGTGAGACGTTAGCGTCCCACCTCTTCAACAGCCAGTGAAACTGCTGGACGCCAAATTCAAATACAGAAATACTCATTATAAAAATTCAGAAAACAAAACATATTTTACATAGGTTTAAAGATGAACTTCTTGTGAATCCAACCACGGTGCCAGATTATAAAAATGCTTTACGGCGAAAGCATACCTTACGATTAGTTGAGAACATAGCCCACTACACAAATCATTACAAACAGTAACCAGCCAAGTAGAAGAGTTACACAAGTCAGAAATAGAGATAAAATGAATCCCTTACCTTTGATGATCTTCATATGGTTGCACTCAGCAGACATTCATTTTCTCAGGCCTCCCGGGTGGCGCAGTGGTCTAGGGCACTGCATCGCAGCGCTAGCTGTGCCACCAGAGATTCTGGGTTAGCGCCCAGGCTCTGTCGCAGCCGGCCGTGACCGGGAGGTCCGTGGGGCGACGCACAATTGGGCTAGCGTCATCTGGGTTAAGGAGGGTTTGGCCGGTAGGGATATCCTTGTCCCATCGCGCACCAGCGACTCCTGTGGCGGGCCGGGCGCAGTGTGCGCTAACCAAGGTCGCCCGGTGCACGGTGTTTCCTCTGACACGTTGGTGCGGCTGGCTTCCTGTGTTAAGAAGCAGTGTGGCTTGGTTGGGTTGTGTTTCAGAGGTTGCATGGCTTTCGACCTTTGTCTCTCCCGAGCCGGTATGGGAGTTGTAGCGATGAGACAAGATAGTAATTACTAACAATTGGATACCACGAAATTGGGGAGAAAAAGGGGGTATAAAAAAAATAAAAAGACATTCATTTACTCAATAAATGTTCCTTTTGTTCGATAAAGTCTCTTTATATCCAAAAACCTCAGTTTTGTTTGCGCGTTTTCTTCAGTAATCCACAGGCTCAAACGCAGTCAAAACAGGAAGACAAAAAAATCATAATTGTATCCGTAAAGTTCATAGAAACATGTCAAACGATGTTTATATTCAATCCTCAGGTTGTTTTTAGCCTAAATAATCGATAATATTTCAACCGGACAATAACGTCAAAGGTAAACAAGAAAGGCACTCTCTCGGTCTCGCGCATGAAAAAGCTCTGTGACACTTTAGGGTCCACTCATTCAGACTGCTCTTACTTCCTCATTTTTCAGAAAGAAGCCTGAAACAATTTCTAAAGACTGTTGACGTCTAGTGGAAGGCATAGAAACTGCCATTTGAGTCCTAAGTCAATGGATACTGTAATGGCATTGAATAGAAAACTACAAAACCAACAAAAAAAACTACTTCCTGAATGGATTTTTCTCAGGTTTTCGCCTGCCAAATCAGTTCTGTTATACTCATAGACACTATTTTAACAGTTTTGGAAACTTTAGAGTGTTTTCTATCCAAATCTACCATATTCATATCAAATCTTCTGGGCCCGAGAAGCAGGCAGTTTAATTTGGGCATGCATTTCATCCAAAATTCCGAATGCTGCCCCCTACCCTAGAAAAGTTTTAAGGGCTTTAAGTAAGCATTTCACTGTAAGATCTACACCTGTTGTATTTGGCAGCATGTGACAAATACAATTGGATTTTAATTTGATTAAAGGTCTTACATCGGCTGTGGAGAGCATGATCACACAGTCTGCTGTTGTTTAGGGGAGGGGGGATTGAAAGCTACTGTCAGGACCCCCTAATCTGTCACCCCATCTCATAAAACTGACAGCGAGGGCGAAGCAGAGGCCACCCCAAACTGTCTGTGCCAGTTCAGGCCATTCCTGAGGTCACAAAAAAAACTCCAACCCTGAGAAAGGGAGAAAGGGAGGGAGGGAGGGAGGGAGGGAGGGAGGGAGGGAGGGATGGATGGATGGATGGAGGGATGGAGGAGGAGGAGAGAGGAAGGAAGGAAGAAAAATTCCTCTTCTGCTATATTCTAAACACAATGAGGGCATGCCAGGCATGCAAATTGGGGATACCATGGAATATCACCCTAACCCCCCTGCACCCCACGTTACCACCCTGGGCCCTGTACCCTACATTACCACCCTCACCCCCCTGTACTCCACGGTGCCACCCTAACCCCCCTGTACCCCACGTTACCACCCTGACCCCCCTGTACCCCACGTTACCACCCTCACCCCCCTGTACCCCACGGTACCACCCTGACTTCCCACCCTGTACCCCACATTACCACCCTGACCCCCCTGTACCCCACGGTGCCACCCTGACCCCCCTGTACCCCACATTACCACCCTGACCCCCCTGTACCCCACGGTGCCACCCTGACCCCCCTGTACCCCACGGTACCACCCTGACCCCCCTGTACCCCACGTTACCACCCTGACCCCCCTGTACCCCACGTTACCACCCTCACCCCCCTGTACCCCACGGTACCACCCTGACTTCTCACCCTGTACCCCACATTACCACCCTGACCCCCCTGTACCCCACGGTGCCACCCTGACCCCCCTGTACCCCACGGTACCACCCTGACTCCCCCCCTGTACCCCACGGTGCCACCCTGACCCCCCTGTACCCCACGGTACCACCCTGACTCCCCCCCTGTACCCCACGTTACCACCCTGACCCCCCTGTACCCCACGGTGCCACCCTGACCCCCCTATACCCCACGGTGCCACCCTGACCCCCCTGTACCCCACGGTGCCACCCTGACCCCCCTGTACCCCACGGTACCACCCTGACCCCCCTGTACCCCACGGTACCACCCTGACTCCCCCCCTGTACCATTCCTAGAACCCCTAAACCTGCTCACTGTCAGCAGTTACAAGCAGTAAAAACTGGATCTCTAAGTGTTCTAAATCTGAACAGGCATCTCTGTTCAATGAAATCCCTCTCACCAACCAGTATGACATGAGAAACCAAGAAGAATAGATGGGGAGTTATACCAAATTACACCCAGGTTCTCTTCATCATGGTGCCCTAAGGGTCTGGGGCAAACCGAGGTGGGAGGAAGAGGGAGGGGAAGGGCGTAAAATTCCTGCACAGGTTACTGTGTTGCTGTTCCAATGGCTACTCTTTTGGTTGTTTACCGTTAGTTAGTTAGTTAGTTATTTAGTTAGTTAGGACCAGGACGTCTCTGGCATCTGGAGCCCCAGTCAGCACCCTCCCTGTGCCACCTTTCTATGCCAGGGTATAGTGGGTGATGAATGGGCAGGGGGCATGCCAGTCGGGGCCTTACCACCTTGGGGGTGGACTGGCGCAGCCGTTTGAGAATATACAGCAGAGAGGGGAGGGGAAAATGGGTTGGGAGGTGGGGAGAGGTTGCCGGGAACAGTAACAGGAATGAGAACTCCAGGTGTACAAGGGGTTCTGATAAGAGTAAATGTCAGATACGTTTCTAATTGATTTTTCAAGAGTAAAATCCAGAGTGATTGAAGTGTCAGTGAGTGTGGCACCTGGAAAGGAGTTAACAGTATCCCACTGTATAATAATACAAAAGGTGCTACTAAATGATAACCATGAGAGGGGCAATTAAATGACTAACAGTCCCGAGGCGACACCTTTATCAGTGACACCAATGTGCTCCATTGAACAAGAGCTGCTCCATAGGAAAATGGGTGGGGACCTCAGTCTCAGGTGTCTGCTCACCTGTATCTCCCGTCAATCGATTCCATTTACTGGTACAACATGAGACTTTCCCGAAACAAGTCACCATACTCATGACATTCCTCCTTTGATAATAAGATAGCCTACAGGGGTATATGCATGCGTAATTCACAGTGCGTGAGGTGCGCACCGGACGCGCATACCGTCATAGAAATATAACGGACAAATAAATATTTTGTTTATTTATACTCACCGTCTAGCTGCAGGATCGAGTCGTAGATTTTACATTGGAGCTGCCCTGTGCTCTGAAAAGCGCATGACATCCATAGTCCTTGGTACATGGCAACCGCCGTTATGATGTTGTCTCCTATGTACGCAGACATCTTCCACTGTGGAAGAATGGTCCCCACGATAAGTGCAATGACACCGACGAGTGAAAGGGCGAATCCTAAAAGTTGAATTCCCGAGTTTGCCATCTTTAAAAATAAAATTATTTTATCGATTATTTTTTAAATGACTAAATAAATACGTTTCTGTTGGCTTTAGTAAACACAATATTGTTGTGGTTCTTGATCTCCTTTCCACCTGTTATAGCTCAAGCCGCACCTTGAATACTGTAGTACTGAGCTTGCGGGAAGGGGGATTTAAATTCTGCATGAGGGCCCGCGAGGGGGTGTGTGTGTCCAGTCGGTGCCCGGTGATGCGTGAGAGGTCTCTTCTCGCATCCCCTCCTCCCAGGGCCCTTACCGTTAGGTCACGCCCATTGGCCTTGCTACTTCTTCATTCCAGGGAAGCTACAATTGTTTCTCGAGCAAGTCGGTACTGTAAAACAACTGTACAGTTCCTACCGGGCTGACGGTAACTATTTGTTCAGTTTCAGAATGCCAGCGTTGCTTAGCTGACAGGTGTTCCCAGGCCTTATCCGTTGAAAAAAATCACCCCCACATTTTTGAAAAGATTAAACTGTTTTTACATTTGCTTCTGGAACTGTCTAGAAACACATCAGGTTTGTATTTTACCTTCAACAACTGGTCAAATGACAATAAATAACTTTTTCTTATAACTTGTTTTCCAGTGAGGGATGCCTTTCCTTCAGAGGAGACCCGGCATGCAGGGCAGAGACCCGTCATGCAGGGGGTGCTTTCCTGTTTTTGCATGTTATTTTGGCATTTACATGTGTCACATATTTGTTTGCAAACAATGTAATAAATATATATATCATTGAGTTAATAAAGCAGCATACAAACATGGTCTATTTTTTGTTTTCTTGAGTATGGCACTTCCAAAATGCAGGTGTTTCAGCCTAGCTCAGTGCTTTCTGTGGTGGTGGGGCAAGCCAGCAGAAAATACGGAGCATTACGCCGTGATTTGCTCAGTGTTCTGTCACTCAAGGGGACACTACGTCAGCACCAAGTGTAGAACTAGAAAATTGTAGCTCCTTGGGTGCTGCCATATAGTTACATTAGAAGTGCAAATCCAAGTAGGCTTAAGGCCACAGATAAAATGACATATCTACAGAAGCTTTGATTGGACTGATCATGTGAATATCATACTATCAAAATCTTAGCTAGCAGTCATCATCATAAACGAAGTTGACAATCTACTGGCAAATCCTTTTTAATCCTTGTCATATAAAGAGAAAAAATGAAGATACATTATAGATAAAATGTATCGGTGCACATCGGCCATTGGATATAAACATTACACAACAAGTTGGAAATCGCAAATTCAACAATGAGTGGTTTGGAAGGAATCAGTGGCTAACTGCAAGCATTGCAAAGCAATCATTAGCCTGCTATTCAGTGGAGTGGCTGTGTGATCCCGAGTCTAAGATTGAGGGTCTCTTTTCTTAGTTTAAAATGATAAACATTCAACATTGGCCATGCTGTCAATGAAGCATGATTTGTGCCGTGCACAAAACAACTGTTAACCCAGAACTGAAAAATCTGACTAGTGAGTTCAAGACAACTGGGAACTCGGGAAAAACGAGCTACGACTGGGAAAATACATTTTGAACTTTTATCCAACTCGGAATTGTAAATTCGGAACTTGGGCCTGAAGATCACTGACATCATCATGATGTTTTTTTAGAATTCCCAGTTGTCTTGAATGTACCATAAATCCAGAGAATGCCAGACTTTGATGACAAAGTTTTATGATAAAATTTCCCTACGAAGCATCGCCGGGCCACCTTCCTGTTCAAGTGAGCACAGCACAACAAGGTGAGTCCAAAAATATTTTGATTGCTGCTGAATAAATGATGTAATATGCCAGAAAGATATGTATACTGTAGCTAAGGAAGTAATACAAAGTGTATGTTGTGTAGTAAGCCGTTAGTAGCTTACCGCACCCTAATAATTTCTTATGGCTGCAATCCATAAGAGGGATGATATGACAACAGCCAGTGAAAGTGCAGGGCGCCAAATTCAAACAACAGAAATCTCATAATTAAAATTCCTCAAACATACATGTATCTTATACCATTTTAAAGGTAATATTGTTGTTAATCCCACCAAAGTGTCCGATTTCAAATAGGCTTTTCAGCAAAAGCACCACAAACGATTATGTTAGGTCACCGCAAAATCACAGACAAACACAGTCATTTTTCCAGCCAAATACAGGAGTCACAAAAAGCAGAAATAGAGATAAAATGAATCACTAACCTTTGATGATCTTCATCAGATGACACTCATAGGACTTCATGTTACACAATACATATATGTTTTGTTTGATAAAGTTAATATTTATATCCAAAAACCTCAGTTTACATTGGAGCCATATTCAGAAATGCCTCCAAAATATCCGGAGAAATTGCAGAGAGCCACGTCAAATAACATAAATACTCATCATAAACTTTGATGAAAGATACATGTTTTACATAGAATTAAAGATACACTTGTTCTTAATGCAACCGCTGTGTCAGATTTCAAAAAGCTTTACGGCAAAAGTACAATATTCAATAATCTGAGAACAGCGTTCAGCCACAAAAGGAAGCCATACAGTTACCCGCCAAATTGTGCAGTCAACAAAACTCATGAAAAGCATTATAAATCTTCACTTACCTTTGCTGATCTTCGTCGGAATGCACTCCCAGGACTCCCACTTCCACAAGAAATGTTTGCTTTGAAGTTTGTGAAAATTTGAAATGAATGTAGGAGTTTAAAACACATTCGATCTGGTAAAAGAAAATACAAATAAAAAAACATGTGTTTTCTCTCTTTGAAATGCAAGAGAAAGGCCAGACAGTTATGTAGGATTATAGGTGTAATTTAGATGTTGTCCACAAGATGGCAGCAGTGTGTGTGCAAAGTGTCAGACTGATCCAGTGAAGAACTACATCATTACACAATACTTTGTATCAAGTCTTCCAGGAGTTTGCCCAAATGTGCCGATTTTGGTCAATTCATACATTTTCAAGTGCATAACTATAGAGAACATACAAAAATGCTATGGCAATAAAGAAAATAAAGTTTACACACTCCCCGTAATGTCATACATGAAGGATCATTAGCTTCCATAAAGAAAAGACACTAACCTTCACTCATCTAGATGGCCAGGCGGGTGGGTGTGGAGCCAGAGACAGCAGTGGGGTCAAACTTTAGAACCCAGTTCGTACATTTGAATATAAAAATAGATTTTATCAAACAAAACTCCACTACATTTTATCTCTGGGACCCTCAGGATGACAAATCAGAGCAAGATTACTGAATGTAAGTATATTATGTAACGTTCTTCGTTGGGCGAAAGAGAGGAGGAACAAAATGCAGCATGATGATTATCCTTTTTAATTGAATACTTTAACAACGAACAAAAACAATAAACCGACAAAATGAACGAAGACGAAACAGTCCCGTAACGTGAACACAAACACAGGAACACAGTAACAGGAACAATCACCCACAACCCACAATACAAAACAGGCTACCTAAATATGGCTCCCAATCAGAGACAACGACTAACACCTGCCTCTGATTGAGAACCATATCAGGCCAAACACATAGAAATAGACAAACTAGACATACAACAGAATGCCCACTCACATCACACCCTGACCAAACAAAACATAGAAACATACAAAGCAAACTATGGTCAGAGCGTGACATATTATTTACCTTCCGAAGTGAATGTATCAAACCAGTTGCCATGATTAAAGTGTTTTGTTGTTGTGCACTATCCTCAAACAATAGCATGGTATTTTTTCGCTGTAATAGCTACTGTAGATTGGACACCACAGTTAGATTATCAGTAATTTATGCTTTTTGACAATATAAGACATGTCTATGTCCCAGAAAGTTGGCTGTTGTTTACAACATCATTCTAGTCACATTATCGCATATTGAGCAACAACTGTCCTGGTTTGAGGGACACCGATCCCATAGAGGTTAATTTCGCCTACTCTTCTGACTTGGTGGTGCACATGTAGCCTATACCCTGATTTTGAGAAATGTAACCATCAAATGTTGTAAGAGCTTTCGTTGTGTGATTATATTCCCCCTTTATTTATCCTACGGTTCTGACTTGGTGTACAGGGGGAACACTGTAAGAACGGCCCATGTTCTGAATTCTTGTCACGATCGTCATAATGAGGCAGAGTGGACCAAGGCGCAGCGTGAGAGAAATACATCTTCTTTTTATTATGAAGACGACAAACGAACAAAAACAACAAACAGACGACCGTGAAGCTCTACAAACAAAATAGTGCTGACACAGAAGGGGAGGGTCCGGGTGGGCCTTCCTACGGCGGCGGCTCGGGTGCGGGACGTGGCCCCCACTCCACCATAGTTAATACCCGCTTTGGTGGCTCTGGCAGATCCTGGCTGATTGGCGGCTCTGGCAGATCCTGGCTGGCTGGCGGCTCTGGCAGATCCTGGCTGGCTGGCGGCTCTGGCAGATCCTGGCTGGCTGGCGGCTCTGGCAGATCCTGGCTGGCTGGCGGCTCTGGCAGATCATGGCTGGCAGACGGCTCTGGCTGGTCATGGCTGGCGGATGGCTCTGGCTGGTCATGGCTGGCGGACGGCTCTGGCTGCTCCTGTCTGGCGGACGGCTCTAGCGGCTCGGGACAGACGGGCGGCTCTGACGGCTCGGGACAGACGGGCGGCTCTGACGGCTCGGGACAGACGGGCGGCTCTGACGGCTCGGGACAGACGGGCTGCTCTGACGGCTCGGGACAGACGGGCGGCTCTGACGGCTCGGGACAGACGGGCAGCTCTGACGGCTCGGGACAGACGGGCAGCTCTGACGGCTCGGGACAGACGGATAGCGCAGGCGGCTCTGGGCAGACGGACAGCGCAGGCGGCACTGGGCAGACGGCAGACTCTGGCCGGCTGAGGCGCACAGTAGGCCTGGTGCGTGGTACCGGAACTGGAGGTACCGGGCTAAGGACACGCACCTCAAGGCTAGTGCGGGGAGCAGCAACAGGATGCACAGGACTCTGGACACGCACAGGAGGCTTGGTGCGTGGTGCCGGAACTGGTGGTACCGGGCTGGAGACACGCACCATAGGGCGAGTGCGTGGAGGAGGAACAGGGCTCTGGAGACACACTGGAAGCCTGGTGCGTGGTGTTGGCACTGGTGGTACTGGGCTGGGGCGGGGAGGTGGCGCCGGATATACCGGACCATGCAGGCGTACTGGCTCCCTTGAGCACTGAGCCTGCCCAACCTTACCTGGTTGTATGCTCCCCGTAGCCCGACCAGTGCGGGGAGGTGGAATAACCCGCACTGGGCTGTGTAGGCGAACCGGGGACACCATGCGTAAGGCTGGTGCCATGTATGCCGGCCCGAGGAGACGCACTGGAGACCAGACGCGTTGAGCCAGCTTCATGGCACCTGGCTCAATGCCCAATCTAGCCCTGCCAGTGCGGGGAGGTGGAATAACCCGCACCGGGCTATGCACACGTACAGGAGACACCGTGCGCTCTACCGCATAACACGGTGTCTGCCCGTACTCTCGCTCTCCACGGTAAGATCGGGAAGTTGGCGCAGGTCTCCTACCTGACTTCGCCACACTACCCTTTAGCCCCCCCCCCAATAAATTTTTGGGCTTGATTTACAGGCTTCCTACCGCGTTGTCGTGCTGCCTCCATTCGCCGTTATCCCTCCTCACATTGCGCCAGAGAATCCCAGGCGGGCTCCGGCACTCTCCTTGGGTCGATCGCCCACCTGTCGATCTCCTCCCAGGTAGTATAGCCCAGATCCTTCTCCTGCTTCCGTGCTAGCTCCTCAAAACGCCGCCTCTCTGCTTTCGCTGCCTCCAGCTCAGCTTTGGGGCGGCGATATTCTCCTGGTTCTTCGCTGTACAGAATTTCCTCCCAATTCCTGTAATCCTGCGTTTGCTGCTGCTGCCTTGAATCACGCTGCTTGGTCCTATTGTGGTGGGTAATTCTGTCACGATCGTCATAATGAGGCAGAGTGGACCAAGGCGCAGCGTGAGAGAAATACATCTTCTTTTTATTATGAAGACGACAAATGAACAAAAACAACAAACAGACGACCGTGAAGCTCTACAAACAAAATAGTGCTGACACTAAACACTACACAGAGACAATTACCCACATTAACCTAATGCCTATGGCTGCCTTAAATATGGCTCCCAATCAGAGACAATGAATGACAGCTGTCTCTGATTGAGAACCATTCAGGCAACCATAGACATACCTAGATACCTACAGTCAACACAAACCCATACACTCTACTAAACCCCCTATACCATACAACCACCCCAGACGAGACAACTATACACAAAATTCCCCCCTGTCACACCCTGACCTAACCAAAATATTACAGAAAACAAAGATAACTAAGGCCAGGGCGTGACAGTTCTGTCCATTTCAAAAGTGCTGAACAAATAGTTATATTGACTATGTCCGTCCTAGCTCGCTCATTAATGTCTTAATCAAAATTATGGATTGCCTCTTATCCGCTTGTTGTCCCCTTATGCCATAGTTTGTAAATCTTAATTGTCAGTAGGAATCACATTTGTTTCAGCAAGTCAGCCACATCAGCTATGTTTTTTTAAAAGGCAGTAAAAGAGTCTGAATGAACTGTTTCGCTGCCAGACAAGGCTCAGCTAATAGCCAGGTGTAACAGTGGTAAGATGTTGGGACTGCTGTTGGGACAGCTTTATGTAGGCCCTAAGAGTTTGTGGGCACCTTTTGTCAACGTTATAGCGCAATTAATGTATTGTTTAGTGTTGGGTTGTGTAGTGGCTTTGCTGGCATGCATACTGACACCAACTGCCACTGATGTACATTGTCCTTATTCAGCTTTAAAGCTGAAATCTGTAGTTCAAAAAATAACGAAGCGACACCCCGCTATTGTTTTGGTAAACAGATGAGGGATGGGGCTGGAGAAATGAAACCACTCTCAAATTCATAGACAGTGCTCTCTTACCCTACTTGTCCACGTATAATGGTCCACCTACAGTATTTAATCCGTCGTGCTGGCTGGATCAATTAATCATCCAATGAGCACTTCAGCTCACTTCCTGGTTGTGATTGGCACTCATTGCCTTCTGATTTCTACCCATTGTCCCGAGAGCAACATGACTGGCGCCACAGTGTGTGTTACTTCACATAGCTAGGAAATCACAATCCATAGCCAGACACTGGGAGGAAGCTATAATCATAGACGATCTGGGAGGAAACAATCTCTGCAGTGCCAGAATACTGGGATTTTTGCAAGCCACCAGTGGATTAAAGGTATATAATACATAGTTTGATGGTGTTTTCTTGGTGAGTTCAATCAAATGGTTGTTTCTCACAGAACACCAGTCCCAAAGGCAGGGGCGATTCTGCCCCAATCCTCCGTCCCTTCAATCTCCTCCCTCCCTCCCTCCCCTCCTCCACCAGCAGCCTCCATCTCCCTGCCCTTCAGCCAATAGCCCCTTTTATAACTGGTTCTAACATTAATCCTTTGTCCTGATAGACAATTAAAAGATGCATTGGGATCTGATTGTGATCAGATCTTCCTGACCCCCTCCTGAGGTAGTCAGGCACGCATTGTGTCTGGATATCTTACAAATGTAAACTGATATGGACAGTGAAACCATTTAAATCATCATTAACCCGTAAAATCATTGACAGCTGGCACCATTGACTTATGGCATCAATATGTGTCTTAAAATATAGAAATCATAATTTTAAAGAATAGCTGTCAAATAATTTGCATACAGGGAGGGACCAGGAAATCTGGTCATAATGCGGACACAGTGGACAGATGTGAGACACATTTTAATACCATGTGTAGACATATTTCTGAAAATGTGGGCACAATCAGAAAGTGGACAAGATCAAGTCAAAGGACGCATATTAGTGTCAGGTATAAACTAGGCTAGTGTTCAGACGCTTCCTAGCTAAGCCCGGGGCCTTGATGCTGGGCTCAGGGGGTCAACAAAGGGCCCATTGTTGCTGGGAAGAAGGTCCTTGTAATTTAAGGAATGTCCTCTAGTTCTATAGCTTGACTTGGAGGAAGAGATAGTAAGTAACTTCTCTTCATGGAACCCCTACAGCTCTCTCAGCACTGATCACTAGTGCTGTTGCTCCTAGTTACAGTATGTGATTTATCTACCGTTCTATTGGCCCATATTGGAACTAGGGGCCAGAGTCCCCTGAGTCACCAGGACACACAAAATAAACTGTTCTCTCCCTCTCTCCTTCCTGTTCTCTTTTACCACCTTTTCCCCCCTGGTTATCACACATTTGTCTTGTATTTTTTTGTTGCCATTGCACAATGCTCGATGGGAGAGCAAAACCAGCTAAATCAGCCCTTAAGAAGGGCAAGGCTTACACCTCTTTGCTTTTCTCCTGCGGGCCCCCAACCCTCCTCGGGTGTTGGAGAGACTGAAAAGCAGCCATTAAAGTCCTGTAAGCTCCCTTGGAAGCTACTGAACCGTTAACAATAAAACATGCTGGGTTCTAAAGCTTTCCCTGAAAAGCCAACAGTCCACAATGGGCTAATGTCTTCCTCCTCCTTTCTTCTGTCCTCCTCCACTCTCCCTCATTTCTCTCTACATTGCTCTCCCTCGTTTTCTCTCTAATGTCCTGAGACAGCAGGAGAGTCCTAGTGACATTGTCTTGTTCATTTTTCTTATGTCAAACTACGATGTAATGAGAGAGGTAATGTTATTTCACTTTAGTACTGTATGTGTGTACTCAACTCTATGACCCATTGACCATATCATCTGTATGGGAGAGAGAACATGTTTTGATGACTGTCTACACAGAAAAGTACAGTATGTTCAAATGTCATAATACTCTTATACCTCAATTGGTTTATTTTTATTTTACCTTCATTTTACCAGGTTGTCACAATGAGATCAAAATACCTCTCTTTCAAAGGAGACCTGGCAATGAGAAGACATGACCGCCAATGAATGTACAGTAAATATATTTGGATAGGAGAGTAAACTGAACGTGAGGCCAATTATAACTCCTGTATTGGAGTTCTCATAGGAACAACTCTTGAGACCAAAACAATGCCCCTTAGAATGGTGTATCGATACGTCAATAGCCTGTTTACAACTCCATTCATTCACCTGCTGCTGCTCCCAGGGTTACAAAGCACATAGTGTAGTCCAGGGGTTGCTAGGTAGCCGTGCACTTGAAAGTAATCAAGGGGTGGGGTTAGAGATGAGGAGCGAAGGGGGAGCATTCAATGCAAAGACAAGGTTAGGTAACAGTTTGAGTATGTTGTTTAGTACCAGTTCACTTTCAACATGGGCAACTTTTTTGAAATTCTTAACAGTAGGTGGAAGATGTCACATGAAAATAAAAACTACAAAATCCTATAAAAATAGTTGAAGAGTGAACTATAGCTATAAGTAGTTCCTAAATAATACATACACTTACAGTATCTTTACAGCAAGCATCTTTAACAATGATCATTGTGGAAACAAAACATACATATTGTTTATTCAGATTCTCCACAGGATAAAAGAAATACAGAACAACTCTGTGATGTCTTATGAATGTACTCAGGTCTTTTGAAATAGCTGAAAAGCAAAGTGAATGTGACAGTAATGCCATCACATACTCCCATACTTCTGATTGTGGTGGAGCTGATGACAGTAGAAGGTGAGTACACACTGCAGTCTGCTGCCCCCCTCTGTCAAAATGACAAACTGCAGGTGGTGAGAGGTTCAGCACCATTCTTTCACTCTCCCAAAATATCCTTTAATTTTTAATTTCTACCTCTATAAATCACTCTAGGGATGCATCCTATATAATGCATGCTTGACCAGAGCCCTATGGGCTCAATAGTGAATAGGGTGCCATTTCAACGCAGCCTATGTGTTAGAATGGGCCATTAGTATAGCTTGGTAGAAGAGGATGTAGAGTTTAATCATGGGAAGATAATAACAGATGTTCTTAAGGAAATTAATGAGGCCAACAATGGAGTCAATCTGCCAATACAAGCATGGTTAGTTAACATCGAGACTAGAGAAACTACTATAGCCTAGTCCCAGATTTGTTTGTGCTCTTGCCAACTCCCAAACATGGCACAACACTTCCATAAAGAGCTAGCAAGAGAGCAGGAACTGATACCCAAGCTAACCTCTCTAATCAAATCAAATCAAATTTTATTGGTCACATACACATATTTAGCAGATGTTATTGCGGGTGTAGTGAAATGCTTGTGTTCCTAGCTCCAACAGTGCAGTACTATCTAACAGTGCAGTAGTATCTAAAAACGATTCACAACAATACACACAAATCTAAAAGTAAAATAATGGAATTAAGAAAAATATAAATATTAGATTGAGCAATGTCAGAGTGGCATTGACTTAAATACAGTAGAATAGAATACAGTATATACTGTACATATGAGATGAGTAAAGCAGTATGTAAACATTTTTTAAACATTATTAAAGTGACTAGTGTTCCATTATTAAAGTGGTCAGTCATTCCAAGTCTATGTATATAGGGCAGCAGGGTGCAGGGTTGCCTAACCGGGTGGAAACGGGCTAGTGATGGATATTTAACAGTCAGATGGCTTTAAGATAGATGTTTTTCAGTTTATTGGTCCCAGCTTTGATGCACCTGTACTGACCTCACTTTCTGGATGATAGCGGGGTGAACAGGCCGTGGCTCAGGTGGTTCTTGATTATCTTTATGGCCTTCCTGTGACATTGGGTGCTGTAGGTGTCCTGGAGGGCAGGTAGTTTGCCCCTGGTGATGCGTTGGGCAGACCGCACCACCCTCTGGAGAGCCCTGCGGTTGTGGGTGGTGCAGTTGCCGTACAAGGCGGTGATACAGCCCAACAGGATGCTCTCAATTGTGAGAGTTTGTGAGAGTTTTAGGAGCCAAGCCAAATTTCTTCAGCGCTGTTGCGCCTTCTTCACCACACTGTGTGTGTGGTTGGACCATTTCAGATCGTCAGTGATGTGCACACCGAGGAACTTGAAGCTTTCCACCTTCTCCACTGCGGTCCCGTCGATGTGGATAGGGGCGTGCTCCCTCTGCTGTTTCCTGAAGTCCACGATCAGCTCCTTTGTTATGTTGACATTGAGTGAGAGGTTATTTTCCTGGCACCACTCTCCTAGGGCCCTCACCTCCTCCCTGTAGGCTGACTCGTCATTGTTGGTAATCAGGCCTACTACTGTTGTGTTATCTGCAAACTTGATGATTGAGTTGGAGGCGTGTTTGGCCACGCGGTCATGGGTGAACAGGGAGTACAGGAGGGGGCTGAGCACACACCCTTGTGGGGCCCTTGTGTTGAGGATCAGCGAAGTGGAGGTGTTGTTTCCTACCATAACCACCTGGGGACAGCCCGTCAGGAAGTCCAGGACTCAGTTGCACAGGGCGGGGTTCAGACCCAGGGCCCCGAGCTTAATGATGAGCTTAGAGGGTACTATGGTGTTGAATGCTGAGCTATAGTCAATGAACAGCATTCTTACATAGGAATTCCTCTTGTCCAGATGAGACAGGGCAGTGTGCAGTGCGATGGTGATTGCCTCGGTTGTGGATCTATTGGGGCGGTAAGCAAATTGAAGTGGGTCTAGGGAGTCAGGTAAGGTAGAGGTGATATGATCCTTATAACTAGCCTCTCAAATAACTTCATGATGACAGAAGTGAGTGCTACGGGGTGATAGTCATTTAGTTCAGTTACCTTTGCTTTCTTGGGTACAGGAACAATGCTGGACATCTTGAAGCAGGTATTGACAGCAGACTGTGATAGGGAGAGATTGAATATGTCTGTAAACACTCCAACCCGCTGGTCTGCGCATGCTCTGAGGACGCGGCCAGGGATGACGTCTGGGCCGGCAGCCTTGCGAGGGTTAACATGCTTAAATGTCTTACTCACGTCGGCCACAGAGAAGGAGAGCCCACAGTCCTTGGTAGTGGGCCGCGTGTTATCCTCAAAGGAGTTGAAGAAGGTGCTTAGCTTGTCCGGAAGCAAGACGTTGGTGTCCGTGACGTGGCTGGTTTTCCCTTTGTAGTCCGTAACTGTCTATAGACCCTGCCACATACATCTTGTGTCTGAGCCGTTGAATTGTGACTCCACTCTGTCTATGTACTGACATTTTGCCTGTTTGATTGCCTTACGGAGGGTATAACTACACTCTTCGTATTCTGCCATATTCCCAGTCACCTTGCCATGGGAAAATGCGTTGGTTTGTGCTTTCACTTTCACGCGAATGCTGCCATCTATCCACTATTTCTGTTTTGGGTAGGTTTTAATAGTCACATTGGGTATAGTCAACAGAGAATAATCCTATGACAATGGTTGGTACAATAAATCAGTTATTTAATACTACAAGCAGTGTATTGCTTCAAATTCAAACACACTGAAAGACCAGGATACATTACAATTAATAAGGTACAGTACCAGTCAAAAGTTTGGACACACCTACTCATTCAAGGGGTTTTTCTAAAATTTGTACTATTTTCTACATTGTAGAATAATAGTGAATAAATCAAACTATAAAATAACACATGTGGAATCATGTAGTACCCAAAAAATTGTTTAACAAATCAAAACACATTTTATATTTTATATTCTTCAAAGTAGCCATCCTTTGCCTTAATGACAGCTTTGCACACTCTTGGCATTCTCTCAACCAGCTTCATGAGCAATGCTTTTCCAACAGTCTTGAAGGAGTTCCCACATATGCTGAGCACTCCTTACCTCTGCGGTCAAACTCATGCCAAACCATCTCAATTGGGTTGAGGTCAGGTGATTGTGGAGGCCAGGTCATCTGATACAGCACTCCATCACTCTCTTTCTTGGTCAAATAGCCGTTACTCAGCCTGGAAGTGTGTTTTGGGTCATTGTCCTGTTGAAAAACAAATTCTAGTCCCACTAAGCGCAAACCAGATGGGATGGCGTATCGCTGCAGAATGCTGTGGTAGCCATGCTGGTTAAGTGTGCCTTGTATTCTAAATAAATCATAGACAGTGTCACCAGCAAAGCACCATCACACCTCCTCCTTCAGGTTTCAAGGTGGGAACCACACGTGCAGAGATCACCCGTTCGCCTTCTCTGCGTCTCACAATTTCACAGCAGTTGGAACCAAAAATCTCAAATTTGGACTCATCAGACCAAAGGACAGATTTCCACCAGTCTAATGTCAATTGACCGTGTTTCTTGGCCCAAACAAGTCTCTTTTTCTTATTTGTGTCCTTTAGTAGTGGTTTCTTTGCAGCAATTTGACCACGTAGGCCTGATTCTCACAGTCTCCAGTTGATGTTGAGATGTGTCTGTTACTTGAACTCTGTGAAGCATTTGTTTGGGCTGCAATTTCTGAGGCTGGTAACTCTAATGAACTTATCCTCTGCAGCAGAGGTAACTCTGTGTCTCTTTCTGTGGCGGTCCTCATGAGAGACAGTTTCATCATAGCACTTGATGGTTTTTGCGACTGCACTTGAAGAAACTTTCAAAGTTCTTGAAATGTTCCGCATTGACTGACCTTCATGTCTTAAAGTAATGATGGACTGTCGTTTCTCTTTGTTTATTTGAGCTGTTCTTGCCATAATATGGGCTTGGTCTTTTACAAAATAGGGATATCTTCTGCCTACCACCCCTACCTTGTCACAACACAATTGATGCATTAAGAAGGAAAGAAATTCCACAAATTAACTTTTAACAAGGCACATCTGTTAATAGAAATGCATTCCAGGTGGCTACCTCATGAAGCTGGTTGAGAGAATGCCAAGAGGCAAAGGGTGGCTACTTTGAAAAATATAAAAGATATGTTTAACACTTTTTTGGTTACTACATGATTCCATATGTGTTACTTCATAGTTTTGATGTCTTCACTATTATTCTACAATGTAGAAAATAGTACAAAGTAGTACTGTATATGAATAATGTATTTGTCCTATTTAAATTGATGCTAATCTATAAACCGTCTATATTAGATTCTATTGCTTTCATAAAGGAGCAAGATCAGAGAAGGGGACTATTCATATAAAAGTATATGGTACTGTGTCATCCCTGACAATACATTATACATTATACATTATACATAGAACACTGAGTTTTACCTGAGGAAACCTCTGGTCCTCGTCATATCAAAGAAGTTGGTACTCAGCTATGGAATTATGGGAAGTGTAGTTCTTGTAATCCCTTGTGAGCACCAGAGTGGCTGTGCTGGGGTGTGTGAATGGACTACGTTCTCAGGGGGAAAGGTTCGTCTGGGGTGTAGTTGAGTTTGGCGTCCATGAACATGGCCAGAGTCCCCAGAGTAGTGATGATGACAAACAGCCACAGGAACAGCCTGTCCACCACGATGGCTATGTACTGCCAGTCTCCTGTCTCCTATAGGGAGGAACACACACAGGCACACACACGCACACACACACACACACACACACACGCACACACACACACACACACACACACACACACACACACACACACACACACACACACACACACACACACACACACACACACACACACACACACACACACACACACACACACACGGACAGAGGGATGTGCGCACACACATGCACGCACGCAAAGAGACATAGAGACACGAAAGCATGTAAGTAATGAAGAAGGAAGCACAGTATGTCTGCAGTGACACATGGACATCACCAGGGCATGCTGGGAACACTGACTGTGCTCTGGGATGAGAGAATGGAGATTAATTTAATGAGCATGGGGAAGTTTCTGTCTGTGTGTGTGTGTGTGCCTCTGTGTGTGTGTGCATGCTTGCCTGTGTGTATGTGTGTATGTGCGTGTGTGTGTGTAGCTCACCGAGTCGGTGCCATCCTGCTTCTTCAGCTGCTCAGCCATGTATGTGACGGCAGCGATGGCTGACTTGAGGTCCGGGGGGAGGATCAGACAGTAGTTGTCACTGTCAAAGAACCTCTGGAGCTGTACTGTACTCTCACTCCTGAGAGGGGGAGAGAGGGGGGGTGTGTAGAAAGGAGGAGAGAGAGAGAGAATGGGGAGGAAGAGAGAGAGCACAACGGTGTATGAATTTGAGAAGAAACGCAAACACACTTAAACAAATAAATGCTAACAACAAATGTAGTTAATCATGGGGAAGTCAGAAGTGTCATATTTCTGTCTGTCTTTTACCATTGAGGTTTCCAGAGGACATACCTATGTGTCAACTAAACTTCATTAGTCTTCTCTACACATACCAGTGTGTCTGTTGTGGCATGTGTCCCCTCCTCCAGGTCTCTGAGTGACAGTGACACTCCTGTCACAGAGGTAATGTTGGGACAACGTATTGTGGTGCTGGTATGACATTTACATTTAAGTCATTTAGCAGACGCTCTCATCCAGTGCGACTTACAGTAGTGAGTGCATACATTTGAATATTTTTTTAGTACTGGTCCCCCCGTGGGAATTGAACCCACAACACTGGCACCATGCTCTACCAACTGAGCTACACGGGACTCTGACCCCTAAAGGTATTCCTGCCTCACACAGCTGTTCCATAGCAGTATTGTTGCCAGAAAATCCATCCTGAACACTACCTTACGCTAGGATATATCTTTATGTGGGGGCTCGACAGAGGCACTGACTGCCACTGGCTACCACTGGCTACGACTGACTACCACTGACTACCACTGACTAACACTGTCTGTACCATGGGAAACTACGGTACTTCTAAGATGGCTATTATTTACTGCTATAGCATTTAAGTAATACTTATTTGACATAAACTCTACACTACATTGTCCAACCGCGCAGTGTACAAACCACACCAGAACATAAACCAATTCACATAGAGAACAGACTATGAACATGAAAGTTAACATATGAAACTGTATCCCGTTGGTTGACAAATGATGTGAGCAATATTTTGAATGATATTGAAAGAAAAAGCATCTCGGTCAAGGACGTACGTTTCCTATAAGGTTTATAACAGTGGCCTGATCCTTCACACATCCGATACAAGGCCCAACACCGTGGCCTGATCCTTCACACATCCGATACAAGGCCCAACACTGTGGCCTGATCCTTCACACATCCGATACAAGGCCCAACACTGTGGCCTGATCCTTCACACATCCGATACAAGGCCCAACACTGTGGCCTGATCCTTCACACATCCGATACAAGGCCCAACACTGTGGCCTGATCCTTCACACATCCGATACAAGGCCCAACACTGTGGCCTGATCCTTCACACATCCGATACAAGGCCCAACACTGTGGCCTGATCCTTCACACATCCGATACAAGGCCCAACACTGTGGCCTGATCCTTCACACATCCGATACAAGGCCCAACACTGTGGCCCAGGCATCAACACAGCAGAAATAATGTAATATACACCCAAACATATGTCCTTTAAATAGCTTACGTCATGCACAGACATACATAGCACCCTACAGACCTGCCACCCTATAGTAGTAACACCACTATGTTGGGTCAACCTGCTCCACAAACAGGGTGTTAACGGGTGACTGCCACGCACCCCTGTCCTCTGCCGCCTCTCACCTCTGGTCTTCTGTCCCCTCTCACCTCTCACGGTCCCCACTCTTAGGTCTCCCCCCTCTCACTCCTGTCACTCCAAGATACCTCTAACACTCACATAACAGGCTAGTCTATCGATATATCACTAATTCAGTATCACTGTCTTCAAGCCCCAGACCAGTGATGGTCTCTGAATATGTAGGTACCACACCATTCATGTACAGTTGGTCTAAGAGAATTATCTATATAACTTGAGGCACAAGTTCCTGGAACTTTCAATAAATTCCTTGGTTTTCCAGAAATTCTGTTGTTATTCCGGGAATCTTCCAAACATGATTTCGGGAGAACCAGTGAATTTATTTTGCAACCTTAGGCATATGTCATGCCAGTTGTGGCTGGTGGAACTTTGCGGGGGACGGGCTCATTCATTCTAGTCCACCAATTATTATGAGCCGTCCACTCCTCACCAGCCTCCACTGTGTCTAGTTCACATGACGTTCTTTCTTTGGGACTGTTTTATAGTCACACAGCCGCCGAGAGATGTGTTTGTTCATTAGCCAGGAACAGGGCTATTCAGTATCAGTTATCACCTCTTCAGGGAGGCCAGACTGGCACCAGGACATCATAACCTTCTGGCACCACAGAGACTATGTGCCATAGTGTGCGTTTGTTTGTGTGTTTGTGTGTGTGACACCGGCTCCATCTGTCTGTGGTAATGAATAGAAGCCCTGGAATGTTGCTGGCACGCAACAGGCAGGACGGAGCATAGCTAGACCCTGAGCTGTGAAGACACACACACACACACACACACACACACACACACACACACACACACACACACACACACACACACACACACACACACACACACACACACACACACACACACACACACACACACACACACACACACACACACACACACACACACAGCAGAGAGAGAGCGTTGACTCACTACACACTCCGAGGGAACAGTTGAGTTGACACTGGCGCCATCGTTCCCATTCGCCTTGAAGCAGAGCCATCTTCTGATAGAGTAACCTCTCCATCCCTCCATCCCTCGCTCCACATCAAAACCCACAAAATCCTCCTCTACTTTGATCACTCAACACCTCTCCCTATACTCCACACTCATCTACCAGCCACCCTTCTCTCCCCTCCCTCCAACCGACTGCCCCATCCCGCTCTTTCGGGATTACCCCTAATGGCCAAACCAAACAGAGGCTTATGCCCTGGCGACTGTGGATGGGGGTCTGAGGCTTAGCAGGCCTGAATATGATGCCTTTGGCCTGGGATGAGTAGTGCCCACCAGCCCTGGAGATCCATGGGTCTCTGGGTGTTTACGAGCCCCACTCTGGGTGGTGAGACTAGGGTGGCACTCACAGACTACTGAGGGGCCAAATTAATCTGTCAGATATTTATCATCACTGAGTGGGATGTGGACAGTATAGTGGAAAGTATAGTCGGAACTACTGTATTTAGAGGAGGCTATCCACGGAGAGCATAATAGTGCCCACGGAAAGTATAGTATAGTATAGGCTATGAAGAGTATAGTAGAGGCCATGGGGAGTATCGTAGAGTATAGTATAGTAGAGGCT
Source organism: Salvelinus namaycush (assembly GCF_016432855.1). NCBI lineage: Eukaryota > Metazoa > Chordata > Actinopteri > Salmoniformes > Salmonidae > Salvelinus > Salvelinus namaycush. The sequence goes on along the minus strand of NC_052342.1, from coordinate 14,822,861 downwards.
GCGGAAGAGTAGAGTATAGTAGAGGCCATGGTGAATATAGTAGAGTATAGTATAGTAGAGGGTATGTAGACTACAGTAGAGTATAGTAGAGGGCATGGAGAGTATAGTAGAGGCCATGGAGAGTATAGTATAGTATAGTAGAGGGCATGGAGAGTATAGTATAATATAGTACAGTAGAGTAGAATATAGTAGATGCTATGAAGAGTATAGCAGAGTTTAGTAGATGCCATGGAGAGTATAGTAGAGTATAGTAGAGGGCATGGTGAGTATAGTATAGTATAGGACATGAGGACTATAGTGTAGTAGAGTATAGTAGAGGCCATGGATAGTATAGTAGAGGCCATGGATATTATAGTAGAGGCCATGGAGATTATAGTAGAGTATAGTAGAGGGCATGGAGAGTATAGTGTAGGACATGAAGAGTATAGTAGAGTAGAGGCCATGGAGAGTATAGTATAGTACATGACATGTAGAGTATATTATAGTATAGTATAGTAGAGGCCATGGAGAGTATAGTTGAGTATAGTATAGGGCATGGGGGGTGTAGTAGAGTATAGTAGAGGCCATGGAGAGTAAAGTAGAGGCCATGGAGAGTAAAGTATAGTGGTGTATAGTAGAATAGAGTATAGTATAGTAGAGGCTATGTGGAGGAAAGTAGAGCACATTTGAGGCTTTGGAGAGTATTGTTGAGTATAGTAGAGGCTATGAGTATAGGAGGAACATTACCTACTGTGCTAGACTATTGGGATGGTATAGAGTATAGTAGAGTATATTAGAGGGTATAGAGGTGGGAGGGATAGGAACTAGGTTCCCAGACTATAGCAGATTATGATGATATAGCACATATAGACATCTATTGGCCAAAAGAAGATGATACTACTGCCAAGCCTGGGCACACAATGTACCTAACTATAATAAAGCTGGCACAGGAGAAAAAGGCATTTATACTTTGCCTCAGGATAGTGCTGAAAAGAAGATTCATGCTTTGGCTAGCTTGTATTCAGTCGAATAGAAATCTCTTCACCACCAAATCTTTGTAGCCAAGACGACTGTCTCAAACCGAAAGCAATTAGCTGTGATCTACTGGTGGATCCCTGGTCTGCGTGTGTTAGTTGATACCTTACCTGCCTCTCCAGGGTAGGACCAGTTCAGGGTTGATCTTCCTGAAGAAGTACTCTCCCCCCGGCCTGCGTCCGTCGATGCTCTGGATGGGCGTGTCATCACTAGGCTCCTCCTCCAAAGGCTCCTCTGGGTGGGGCCTCTGCATGCCCAGGTACTTCGGCAGGAAGTGGATGAACACCTGGATGAGAGGTCAAAGGTCAAGGTTTTAGCAGGAAGTAGCAAATATATGGCCCCTTGGCATTGAACCAGTGCAGAAGCAGGGAATTGCATAGAGATGTATTGTAAAGATAATGAAGAAGAAGAATGCTGAGGATCCTAGTTTATATCTCATACAGACTCCACCGTCCATAGCACCGCCATGTAGGCTACAGCTCACCTTGCGCACCCAAGGGGGCATAATGTGTGTGTAGGGGGTCCGATGGTGCAAGTTGAGGACCACCACACTGAGGATGACTGAGAAGGTGACCAGGATCATGGTGAACATGACATAGTTAACAATAAGAGGGATGGCCAGGGAGGTCTCGGGGACCTTGTCAGCCAGCAGTAGCATGAACACAGTGAGAGCGATGAGGACAGAGATAGACAGGGTCATCTTCTCACCTGGGAGAGAGAGGGAAACACAGGGCTAAAATATGGCGGCTATGGATCTACTGCAGTTGTCTGGCAAGTGATAAAGACTGGGCTTAAACATTATGAACCACCTAATGACAAATATTGCTTCTTTTACAACTGCGGACCACATTAAGTTGGTTCATGGGCCACATCTGGCCAGCAGGCTGCCAGTTTGAGACACCTGCTCTAATTCTTTTTTAAATAAACCCCCAAGAAGTATAAACAGACTACATAAACATTGTACCCAGAGCACAACATATATTCTTACTGATACTTCCTTGCTGTGTAATCAACAATGGCAAGTTCCCCATCTCAATTTATCATAGACATTTACATTTTTAGTCATTTAGCAGACGCTCTTATCCAGAGCGACTTACAGTAGAGTGCATACATTTTATTACATTTTTTCATACATTTTACATACTGAGACAAGGATATCCCTACCGGCCAAACCCTCCCTAACCCGGAAGACGCTATGCCAATTGTGCGTCGCCCCACGGACCTCACGGTTGCGGCCAGCTGCGACAGAGCCTGGGCGCGAACCCAGCCCAGCCTGGGCGCGAACCCAGCCCAGCCTGGGCGCGAACCCAGAGACTCTGGTGGCGCAGCTAGCACTGCGATGCAGTGCCCTAGACCACTGCGCCACCCGGGAGGCCATAGAGATGGAAAGACGGCACACATCCTATCTTTGTGCTAGGTGTGCCCTCTATCCGGTTCTATGCAAGTTACACATGCCAATGAGACATAATGTGCATATGTGGCATAGTGTGGCATGGGACTGACATGCGCCAGGTGGTAGATAGAAGACAAAGATGGCCAGGACCATGGTGAGGATGCAGGGCACGATGATGTTAACGACGTAGAAGAGAGGCTTCCTCTCGATGATAAGATAGAAGGTGATGTCTTCATACAGGTCCTCGGGGTTCACGTTCTTTCTGCTGGGCTTATGGCAGATCACCCATTCCCCGTTCTCTGTGGAAAGGGAAAGGGAGATGAAGGGCAGAGGGGAGATGGGGAAAGGGGGAAGCAGTGGGAGGAGTGGAGAGGTGTATGATGGGAGAAAAGAGAAGAGCAGAGAAGAGAAAAGAAGAGGAGGTAAGAAAAGAGAGGCCAGAAGAGAGAAGAGAAGAGAGAGGACTCTAACCAGTGAAGGCGTTCTCATCTATGATAATCTCATGTATCTCCTCTCCTTTCTCATCCAGGGCATACTGCAGGTCCACCTCTGATGAGTCGTAGGTGTAGGAGCGGAACACCATGGTGCAGTTCTGCCAGTCAAACGGAAAGTACGCCACCTATAGGCAAAGAAGGTTATTACAGAGTGGGAGTGCTGATCTAGGGACCTGATCCTAGATCAGCAGTCCTACTTTGAGAAGCTCTATGAATACGGGCCATGGTTCATTACCTCTATTGGTTAATAATAATATAATCATTTATTGATAATGTACCTCTATAGGGCAGCTGCTGCGGTAGATAGCAGGAGGCAGCCAGTTGACTGTCCCATCACTGTAGACCAGCACGTTGACATACAGAGCCACGTCAAACTGACCATCATTACTGTGTGGATAAGGAGGTCACATAAAGGACAATCAGGAGTCATGTGATGCATATTTTATTAATCTAACCTTAATTTAGAAAGGGGATTCCAATTGAGACCAAGGTCTCCTTTTCAAGGGAGCCCTGCATCGTTGCTTTGCCATTGTGGGGTGTTGTGTGTAGATTGAAAAAAAAAAAAGAAGATATATATTAGAATAAGGCTGTAACGTACCAAAATGTGGAAACAGTGAAGGGGTCTGAATAGTTTCGAATGCACTGTAAATTAATAAAAAATGAAAAGCTGAAATCTCTTTAGTCAATAAGTATTCAACCCTTTTGAATGGCAAGCCTAAATGCTGTATTTCCATGAGTAAAACATTGCCTAACAAGTCACATAATGAGTTGCATGGACTCAACACACACATCACTGAGTACCAATCTTTATATTTTCAAGCATGGTGGTGGCTGCATCATTTTATGAGTTTGCTTGTGATTGGCAAGGACAAGAGAGTTTTTTTGTATAAAAATAAGCAGAATAGAGCTAAGCACAGGCAAAATCCTAGAGGGAAACCTGGTTTATTCTGCTTTCCAACAGACACTGAAGGTTCCTGAGTTACCTAGTTACAGTTTTGACTTAAATTGTCTTGACAATGTATGGAAAGACTTGAAAATGTCTGTCTAGTAATGATCAAAAACCAACTTGACAGACTTTTAAGAATTTTTTATAGAATAATGTGCAAATATTGTACAATCTAGGTGTGCAAATATCTCAGAGACTTACCCAGAAAGACTCACAGCTGTAATTGCTGCCAAAGGTGATTCTAACATGTATTGACTCAGGGGGTTGAATACTTATGTAATCAAGCAATTATTAATATTTTTTTTTGCAAATGTCCGAATTTTTCTTCCACTTTGACATTACAAACTATTTTTTGTAGATCGTTGGCAAAAAAAATGACAATTAAATCCATTTTAATCCCACTTTGTAACACAACAAAAATGTGGAAAAGTCAAGGGGTGTGAAGTAGTTCTAAACAACACTGTAGGTTACTTCTAAACAACACTGTAGGTTACTTCTAAACAAAACTGTAGGTTACTTCTAAACAAAACTGTAGGTTACTTCTAAACAACACTGTAGGTTACTTCTAAACAACACTGTAGGTTACTTCTAAACAAAACTGTAGGTTACTTCTAAACAAAACTGTAGGTTACTTCTAAACAACACTGTAGGTTACTTCTAAACAACACTGTAGGTTACTTCTAAACAACACTGTAGGTTACTTCTAAACAAAACTGTAGGTTACTTCTAAACAAAACTGTAGGTTACTTCTAAACAACACTGTAGGTTACTTCTAAACAACACTGTAGGTTACTTCTAAACAACACTGTAGGTTACTTCTAAACAACACTGTAGGTTACTTCAAAACAACAATGTAGGTTACTTCTAAACAACACTGTAGGTTACTTCTAAACAACACTGTAGGTTACTTCTAAACAACACTGTTGTAACGATCTTCTTCATCTGAGGAACAGGAAATATCGGACCAAAACGCAGCGTAATAAGTGTCCATGTTAATTTATTAACTGAACACGAAAAATACAAAATAACAAAGTGAATGAAAGAAACGAAAATCGAAACAGTCCTGAAAGGTGCGACAACACAAAACAGGAAACAACTACCCACAAACACAGGTGGGAACAGGCTACCTAAGTATGGTTCTCAATCAGAGACAACGATTGACAGCTGCCTCTGATTGGGAACCATACCAGGCCAAACACATAGAAAAGGACAACATAGAACAAAACATAGAATGCCCACCCCAACTCACGCCCTGACCAAACCAAAATAGAGACATAAAAAAGGAACTAAGGTCAGGGCGTGACAACTGTAGGTTACTTCAAAACAACACTGTAGGTTACTTCTAAACAACACTGTAGGTTACTTCAAAACAACACTGTAGGTTACTTCTAAACAACACTGTAGGTTACTTCTAAACAAAACTGTAGGTTACTTCAAAACAACACTGTAGGTTACTTCTAAACAACACTGTAGGTTACTTCTAAACAACACTGTAGGTTACTTCAAAACAACACTGTAGGTTACTTCTAAACAACACTGTAGGTTACTTCTAAACAAAACTGTAGGTTACTTCTAAACAACACTGTAGGTTACTTCAAAACAACACTGTAGGTTACTTCTAAACAACACTGTAGGTTACTTCTAAACAACACTGTAGGTTACTTCAAAACAACACTGTAGGTTACTTCAAAACAAAACTGTAGGTTACTTCAAAACAACACTTTCTGTTACTTCAAAACAACACTGTAGGTTACTTCAAAACAACACAATAGGTTACTTCTAAACAACACTGTAGGTTACTTCAAAACAACACTGTATAACTCAAGAAAAGCTCTGGGAGGCCCCCAACCATTTTTTCTCCATATTTAGTTAAGTGTAATTAACACACTGCTTAGCATATTTGTATGTTTTGTGCAATACACATGATTTCCAGTGTTCTATTTGTGACAGTCACTTGTGTACAGGTTGATGGTCACTAGACTTGTTACTGATTGTTATGGATTGTTCTCAAATCGTTTGATAGTGATCGACGTCAGAGCTACTGAAGTTTCAATGACAAACTGATTAGTATTCCATTGATGACAGTATGAACACTGTGTGAGTCTGTAGCAGCTGGGAAAGTCACTGTCTTTTGTTTTGACTTCATACAAGCCTCTTGGCTGATGTTTAGAGAACATTTGGTACTGTCTGATTAGAATATAAAGGGCCTGCTTCCAAGAGGCCCTTTTGTTCTGCTCTAGAGGTGTGCTCACTGAATTATTGTATTAAATCGGATAGATTTTTGATTGATGTTTTCATCGACTGCTCTCCTTTTGGTTCACATGAAAAATCCCTTTACACCAGCATTACCCACAACAATTGAGAGGTAGAGCCTACATGCAATGTGTTTAAATGATCACAGTGTTACGTGGATTGATATATATTTTTTTGTGTCATTGGAAAATAACTCTTAATTCAAATTTTCTAATTAAGTAAAAGGCAACCCTGTCACTTGGTTTGCAATTGAGCTGAGAGATGGGGCTGAAGGAATTCAATCATGCTCAAATTCATAGATGGAGATATGGATGCATGGACTGGCAGTCCACAAGATCAGCATGATAGTTTTAACATCATATTTTGAAGCTTTTTATAATTGAAGATTCCTGTTACTGTATGTGGAAAATATCTGGATTAGGCAATTGCATAGTTTCAAAAGAAAGCATGCATTTCTTCCTGCACTTGGACAAACTCGTATTCTATAGCTGAAAATATAGTCAATGGATTGCCATACCTGGAAATGTTAGCCTTTGACTCAACCTGTCACCATCTAAATGTATTCGTTGGGTACTGTATTTCTTAATACTTGAGGTTGGTGGAATCCAAACAATGAGTGTTGAGGCATGCTACATCCATTAAAGGGGGAGTTGAAGTTTCTTATTTTCGACTTCGCTAAAGGGTTGTTTTTGCTGTAGACGAGTCACGAGAGACCAGGTAGTACTGATAACACTAGAAAACTGTCTCATTGCTTGGTAGAAGCTGTTTGTAGATTACTGCTAACTGTTCCACTCACTCTTCAACAGCTTTTTCTGGTGACATCGATCAGAATGTCACAGACCCAATAGATGACTTCTGGGTCTGGGCTCAGTCTCAAAGGCAAAATCTTCATAATGCCTCCCATCATTGAGTCCTGGGAAGAGGAGAGCTGTGAGGACAACACCAGCCTGATTCTGTCCATCTCATTAAAGGTGGGCCTGGACTGTCTGATCCTGTCCATCTGCCTGTGCCGGCTTCACACCTCCTTCATGAGCGGCTGTGGCCTCTCCATCTTCCTGGTCGGCATGGCGTTGGCCTGCGCCATGGAGGCTGTGTGGTTCCTCGGACCTGCCTGCTCCCCAGTGTCCAAGTGCTTCCTCTTGGAGCATGCCTCGGACATGTTCAACGAGCTGCCTCTGCCCATGCTAGCCCTGGGGCTGCTGGACTATGCCGCCGAGCCACGCTACGCGGGTGCCACACCGCCCCCTGCAGAGCCCTGTGGAACTGCTCCCTGACGCTGCTGGTGTGGGTGCTGCCCGGCGTGCGCTCCTGCTGTTCAGCTGTCAGTAATCTCATAGAAGTCGAATACGAGGGAGGGAAGAACCCTTTAGTGTGCGTGGTGCAGTAGTCTGTGATAGTGGGGCATTTCTTAGTGGGGATCTGCATAGGCATCTCCTGTGTGCTGCTGCCCCACTACAAACAGCTGTCCTCGTGGCTGGAGGAGGCCAACAGGCTGACAGAGCAGTGGGACGACGTCAACCCAACGCTGCAGAGCAACTTGAGCTTCGGGTATGCCCAAGTTAGGGCAGCTAGGGGCCAACGAGGACGAGGAGAATGCATCCTTTACGTCCTTTACGTCAGTCTGACTTGGCTTCAGCAAAACGTGGGCATCTTACCTGGTCATGTGCATCGCCTGTGAGCTCTTGGGCCTAGTGGTCCCAGCATACATCGGCGTCAACCTCCTGCGGTTTGAGTGCGCCAACAGCTTATTGGTGGGGCTGGTGTTCTGGCTCAAGAGCGACTGGCTGGAGCCGTACAGCGATCTCCCTGACGGCATCTGCCAGTTGCAGGTTTTTTTGGCACTTAAGTAGAGGAGCCTTTACAGACTCTGAGAAGCATGGACAGAAACCCATTCCTGCATTTACAGTTGAAGTTGGAAGTTAACATACACTTAGGTTGGAGTCATTAACACTCGTATTTCAACTACTCCACACATTTCTTGTTAACAAACTATAGTTTTGGCAAGTTGGTTAAGACATCTACTTTGTGCATGACACAAGTAATTTTTCCAACAATTGTTTAGAGACAGATTATGTCACTTATAATTCAATGTATCACAATTCCAGTGGGTCAGAAGTTTACATACACTAAGTTGACTGTCCCTTTAAACATCTTGGAAAATTCCAGAAAATTATGTCATGGGGGTGCTTTGCTGCAGGAGGGACTGGTGCACTTCACAAAATAGATGACATCATGAGGCAGGAAAATGATTTGGATATATTGAAGCAACATCTCAAGACATCAGTGAAGAAATTAAAGCTTGGTCGCAAATGGGTCTTCCAAATGGACAATGACCCCAAGCATACTTCCAAAGTTGTGGAAAAATGGCTTAAGGACAACAAAGTCAAGGTATTGGAGTGGCCATCACAAAGCCCTGACCTCAATTCTATAGAACATTTGTGGGCAGAACTGAAAAAGCGTGTGCGAGCAAAGGAGGGCTACAAACCTGACTCAGTTACACCAGCTCTGTCAGGAGGAATGGGCCAAAATTCCCCCAATTTATTGTCGGAATCTCGTGGAAGGCTACCCGAAACGTTTGATCCAAGTTAAACTATTTAAAGGCAATGCTACCAAATACTAATTGAGTATATGTAAACTTCTGACTCACTGGGAATGTGATAAAATATTAAATAAATCAGTCTTTCTACTATTATTCTGACATTTCTTAAAATATAGTGGTGATCCTAACTGACCTAAGACAGGGACATTTTACTCAGATTAAATGTCAGGAATAGTGAAAAACTGAGTTTAAATGTATTTGGCTAAGGTATATGTAAACTTCCGACTTCAACTGTAGCTAATTCAAAACACTGTAGGCTTCTCTTAACAACACTGTAGCGTAAATAACTCAAGAAGAGATAAATGCATATCCCATGAAACTGATTTAGATCAAATGGTTGATGTGCAGATAACAGATGAACGTTTCACCTGTAAAACTTAACGAATTATCATTCACGATTGACAGTAAGAAATGTGAAGAGAGGGTGACCACAAACAATTGTGCGTAAAGTATAGGTAAAGAAACACATTTGCAGGATGTTTTTCAGCTCTGGGGAAAAGCAATGTGGGGGGTGGGACAGGGCCAAAAGAAATATACAAGGCCCCAGTTTTAGGCACATCTAAGGAGTGCAGAGTTTTTCCTGTTCAGTGTCACATAGTCAGGAAAAACTCTTGGTTATGGAACATGGATGGCTGTTCTCTGCTATTCTAACCTCTTGGTGATGGAACATGGATGGTGTTTCTGCTATTCTAAACTCTTGATGATGGAACCTGGATGGTGTTTCTGCTATTCTAAACTCTTGGTGATGGAACCTGGATGGTGTTCTCTGCTATTCTAAACTCTTGGTGATGGAACCTGGATGGTGTTCTCTGCTATTCTAAACTCTTGGTGATGGAACCTGGATGGTGTTTCTGCTATTCTAAACTCTTGGTGATGGAACCTGGATGGTGTTCTCTGCTATTCTTAACTCTTGGTGATGGAACCTGGATGGTGTTTCTGCTATTCTAAACTCTTGGTGATGGAACATGGATGGTATTTTCTGCTATTCTTGTGTCATCCGTGATACAAGTTAGTATTCAACGTCCGTTCATGTCTGAGGACGTTGGGAGATGAAATGGAAACAGGCCACTAGGGGCAACAGTGAACTCTGTTACCTTCAAGTAGGTTTTGGTTTTGAGTCCAAATGTTGCAAGTTCAACACCAGTGATAATTTTATTTTCTTTTTGAATTTTGTTTTAAGCCTATCCCAAACCTTAACCCTTACCTTAACCATTCGGAGTTAATGCCAAACCTTCAGGTTTTGGAGTTAATGCCTAAATTTAACCATAACCTTAAAAATGTCGAGATAATTCCTAAACGTAACGTTAAACACTCAACTTTGAAATTTGACATTTGAGACACATGGATGAACGTCTAATTCTGAAGTGAGACTGTGAGAGCTGGTTGGATGGAGCATGGATGGTGTTTCTGCTATTCTAAACTCTTGGTGATGGAACATGGATGGTGTTTCTGCTATTCTAAACTCTTGGTGATGGAACATGGATGGTGTTTCTGCTATTCTAAACTATTGGTGATGGAACCTGGATGGTGTTTCTGCTATTCTAACCTCTTGGTGATGGAACCTGGATGGTGTTTCTGCTATTCTAACCTCTTGGTGATGGAACCTGGATGGTGTTTCTGCTATTCTAAACTCTTGGTGATGGAACCTGGATGGTGTTTCTGTTATTCTTAACTCTTGGTGATGGAACCTGGATGGTGTTTCTGCTATTCTAACCTCTTGGTGATGGAACCTGGATGGTGTTCTCTGCTATTCTAACCTCTTGGTGATGGAACCTGGATGGTGTTCTCTGCTATTCTAAACTCTTGGTGATAGAACCTGGATGGTGTTTCTGCTATTCTAAACTCTTGGTGATAGAACCTGGATGGTGTTTCTGCTATTCTAAACTCTTGGTGATAGAACCTGGAAGGTGTTTCTGCTATTCTAAACTCTTGGTGATGGAACCTGGATGGTGTGCTCTGCCATTCTAAACTCTTGGTGATGGAACCTGGATGGTGTTTCTGCTGTTCTAAACTCTTGGTGATGGAACCTGGATGGTGTTTCTGCTATTCTAAACTCTTGGTGATGGAACCTGGATGGTGTTTCTGCTATTCTAAACTCTTGGTGATGGAACCTGGATGGTGTTTATGCTATTCTAAACTCTTGGTGATGGAACCTGGATGGTGTTTCTGCTATTCTTAACTATTGGTGATGGAACCTGGATGGTGTTCTCTGCTATTCTAAACTCTTGGTGATGGAACCTGGATGGTGTTTCTGCTATTCTAAACTCTTGGTGATGGAACCTGGATGGTGTTTCTGCTATTCTAAACTCTTGGTGATGGGACCTGGATGGTGTTGTCTGCTATTCTAAACTCTTGGTGATGGAACCTGGATGGTGTTTCTGCTATTCTAAACTCTTGGTGATGGAACCTGGATGGTGTTCTCTGCTATTCTAAACTCTTGGTGATGGAACCTGGATGGTGTTCTATGCTATTCTAACCTCTTGGTGATGGAACATGAATGATATTCTATGCTATTCTATTTTGGAGCAGGACAGGAGTCTCACTTGTTGATGAGGTAGATATCTGGCCGCCACACCTTGTTGGGAGGAATCCTGAGGACATCTATATTATCGTAATCCTCCGGATTCCATGATAATCTGTAGTCGGTCCACGCCTAGAGAGAGAGAGAGAGAGAGAGAGAGAGAGAGAGAGAGAGAGAGAGAGAGAGAGAGAGAGAGAGAGAGAGAGAGAGAGAGAGAGAGAGAGAGAGAGAGAGAGAGAGAGAGAGAGAGAGAGAGAGAGAGAGAGAGAGAGAGAGAGAGAGAGAGAGAGAGAGAGAGAGAGAGAGAGAGAGAGAGAGAGAGAGAGAGAGAGAGAGAGAGAGAGAGAGAGAGAGAGAGAGAGAGAGAGAGAGAGAGAGGCAGCAGCAAAAGAGATACAGTCACAATGTGAGGAGGAGATAAAAAGAAAGGACACAATGGGAACAGAGGTGAAATCTTTTCTGCTTTTGTCTGGTGTTGTTGTCATTTATAACGTGGCTGCGGCAGTCTCATTGACATACACACACACTGCACTGTCACACACACTCAGGCCCGCTCCCATACCAATTAGCACCGCAGACCGATAGAGCGAGGGAAGAAGAGACGGGCGAAAAATGAAAAGAAAGAAAGAGACGGAGTGTGAGAGCAAAAGAGCAAGGCTGCATGCGTGAGGGATAAAGAAAGAAATAATTTGCCATTATAAAAAGTGACAAGTCCCATTTTTGAAAGAGAGGGGGAACGTGGAGATGAGAAGAGAGGGAGGCAACGAGGGAGGATTAGCGGAGAGATGACGAAGATAAATGCTTGACGCTCACCATATTCATGAACACATTGGTTGTCATCTCCTCGTTCTTCTCATTCTGTCCAGAGAGATCGAGACATTAAGCTGGGGGAGAGTTTCATTCTGCCCAGAGAGTTAGAGACATTACGCTGGGGGTGAGTCTCATTCTGCCCAGAGACAGAGGCATTAAGCTGGGGGTGAGTTTCATTCTGCCCAGAGAGATAGAGACATTAAGCTGGGGGAGAGTTTCATTCTGCCCAGAGAAATAAAGACATTAAGCTGGGGGTGTTTCATTCTGCCCAGAGAGATAGAGACATTAAGCTGGGGACGAGTTTCATTCTGCCCAGAGAGATAGAGACATTAAGCTGGGGGAGAGTTTCATTCTGCCCAGAGAAATAAAGACATTAAGCTGGGGGTGTTTCATTCTGCCCAGAGAGATAGAGACATTAAGCTGGGGACGAGTTTCATTCTGCCCAGAGAGATAGAGACATTAAGCTGGGGACGAGTTTCATTCTGCCCAGAGAGATAGAGACATTAAGCTGGGGGTGAGTTTCATTCTGCCCAGAGAGATAGAGACATTAAGCTGGGGACGAGTTTCATTCTGCCCAGAGAGATAGAGACATTAAGCTGGGGACGAGTTTCATTCTGCCCAGAGAGATAGAGACATTAAGCTGGGGACGAGTTTCATTCTGCCCAGAGAGATAGAGACATTAAGCTGGGGGTGAGTTTCATTCTGCCCAGAGAGATAGAGACATTAAGCTGGGGACGAGTTTCATTCTGCCCAGAGAAATAGAGACATTAAGCTGGGGGTGAGTCTTGTTGTGCATGGCAGCATATACTCTATTGTTGTGCATATACTCAATCCTGTCCTAGGAAAGCATAATTGGCTATGCAAGATTGGAGGCTCTATGTCGCTGAGAGAGGGCTGGCTGGCAGGATAGTTGGCAGTGCCAAGTGTGTCTGTGTGTGTGTGTCCTCAAGAGCAAGTTTGTATTTGTTTCTTTGTGTCTATGTATGAATTGTTTGAGTGGTTATGTGTGTGTGTCTGTGCGTGTTTATTTGTGTTATCGTGTGTATGTTTATATGTGTGTTCCGTGTGCGTGTGTGTGTCGTACCAGGCTGACGAGCTGGGAGAGGGTCATCCCCACGCGGACCTGGACTTTCTCCTCCCATTGTTTAGCTGGCCGGACCTTCAGGTTGTAGTTCTGGAAGATCTTCTGGTGAAGCAGCCTCTCTGTCTCTGACGCACCTGGAGAGAGATAGAGAAAGAGGGAGGAGGGGGAGGGAGAGATTGAGGGAGGAGGGGGAGGGAGAGAGGTGAAGAGAGAGTGAGAGAGAGAGGGGGAGAGAAAAATAGAGAGAGGGAGGGAGGGAGAGAAAGCAAGAGATGAGAGATACCGAGAACGAGAGAGCAAGAGAGAGATGGAAATAGAGAGAGAGCGAGACAGGGAAAGAGAGAAAGATATGGAATGAGAAGGGAACAAGAGGGAACAAGAGGAGAGGCTGAGGGGCTGAAACAACAAGTGAGGAGCAGGTGGTGTAAAATGGGTAGCAAAGGTGATCTGTACTGCAATCGATATCAACTATTGTACCACAAGTTCAAAGAAATATCTGGAACAGTGGCAAAATATGAGATCAAAACAGATTCTAAACAGAATGATCACACAATGGAGTGTTAATGAGCTTCGTTAAACGTTCCATTTGATCTCTGATGAAGGAACACTTTACTTTGATCTTTCATTCTTTCAATGTGGACTTCTGGGGCTGTAATTATCAAGCTTCTTAGAAAACATCTAGGATGGGCTCCCTCCTGTCCATGTAATCGTATTCATCAGCGCTCATACTCTAAGACGCTCAGTAAATATGGGCCCTGATTTATATTTTTGCTTCGATCAAACAGTAATATTCTACCAATCTACCAAACTATGTACATCTCTCTCAAACTCTCTTTCCATATGTCTATCTCTCTATTTATTTTGCCCCTCTGTCTCTTTATATCGCTCTACCCTTCTCTCTCTTTTCGACAGGTCATTAACTCCCTCATTCCCTGTCCTCTATCACAGTCACTCTATCACAGTCTGGCTATCTCTCTCTTTCTCTCTCTCCCCATGTCTCGTTCTCCCTCTTTGCCTTTCCATCATTCCATTTCCTTCTCTCTTTATCTCCCTTTCCTTCTCCTTCTCCTTTCCTCTCTCTTTCACTTTCTCTAGCTCCCTTTCCCTCCTTCCCTCCCTCCTTCCCCCTTCTCTCCTCCCCCTTCTCCCTCTCTCTCTTTGGAGGAAATCATAAAATCCCTGATCCCTTCATACCTCTCCTGCCTGGTTTCCCTCCCCAGAGAGAGAGAGGGGGGACACATACAATGACACTACACCACCACAGTAGGCACCCAGGGGAGACAATGGTCTAGAGGTTACCAGCTAGCATGGGGGGATGTTTGAGAGGGGAGACAATGGGTTAGAGGTTACCAGCTAGCATGGGGGGATGTTTGAGAGGGGAGACAATGGGTTAGAGGTTACCAGCTAGCATGGGGGGATGTTTGAGAGGGGAGACAATGGCCTAGAGGTTACCAGCTAACATGGGGGGATGTTTGAGAGGGGAGACAATGGGTTAGAGGTTACCAGCTAGCATGGGGTTGATGTTTGAGAGGGGAGACAATGGCCTAGAGGTCACCAGCTAGCATGGGGGGGTGTTTGAGAGGGGAGACAATGGGTTAGAGGTTACCAGCTAGCATGGGGGGATGTTTGAGAGGGGAGACAATGGCCTAGAGGTTACCAGCTAGCATGGGGTTGATGTTTGAGAGGGGAGACAATGGCCTAGAGGTCACCAGCTAGCATGGGGGGATGTTTGAGAGGGGAGACAATGGGTTAGAGGTCACCAGCTAGCATGGGGTTGATGTTTGAGAGGGGAGACAATAGCCTAGAGGTCACCAGCTAGCATGGGGTTGATGTTTGAGAGGGGAGACAATGGCCTAGAGGTCACCAGCTAGCATGGGGGGATGTTTGAGAGGAGAGACAATGGCCTAGAGGTCACCAGCTAGCATGAGGGGATGTTTGAGAAGGGAGACAATGGCCTAGAGGTCACCAGCTAGCATGAGGGGATGTTTGAGAAGGGAGACAATGGCCTAGAGGTTACCAGCTAGCATGGGGTTGATGTTTGAGAGGGGAGACAATGGCCTAGAGGTCACCAGCTAGCATGGGGGGATGTTTGAGAGGGGAGACAATGGGTTAGAGCTTACCAGCTAGCATGGGGGGATGTTTGAGAGGGGAGACAATGGGTTAGAGGTTACCAGCTAGCATGGGGTTGATGTTTGAGAGGGGAGACAATGGCCTAGAGATCACCAGCTAGCATGGGGGGATGTTTGAGAGGAGAGACAATGGCCTAGAGGTTACCAGCTAGCATGGGGTTGATGTTTGAGAGGGGAGACAATAGCCTAGAGGTCACCAGCTAGCATGGGGTTGATGTTTGAGAGGAGAGACAATGGCCTAGAGGTCACCAGCTAGCATGGGGGGATGTTTGAGAGGAGAGACAATGGCCTAGAGGTCACCAGCTAGCATGGGGAGATGTTTGAGAGGAGAGACAATGGCCTAGAGGTCACCAGCTAGCATGGGGGGATGTTTGAGAGGAGAGACAATGGCCTAGAGGTCACCAGCTAGCATGGGGAGATGTTTGAGAAGGGAGACAATGGCCTAGAGGTCACCAGCTAGCATGAGGGGATGTTTGAGAAGGGAGACAATGGCCTAGAGGTCACCAGCTAGCATGAGGGGATGTTTGAGAAGGGAGACAATGGCCTAGAGGTCACCAGCTAGCATGGGGGGATGTTTGAGAGGGGAGACAATGGCCTAGAGGTCACCAGCTAGCATGGGGGGATGTTTGAGAGGGGAGACAATGGCCTAGAGGTCACCAGCTAGCATGGGGGATGTTTGAGAGGGGAGACAATGGCCTAGAGGTTACCAGCTAGCATGGGGGGATGTTTGAGAGGGGAGACAATGGTCTAGAGGTCACCAGCTAGCATGGGGGGATGTTTGCTTACAACACCCCCACTGGGTGGCGAGGTCAAAGTCAAAGGCACGGATCTTGGTCGGGTGTATGTTTTTTTTTCTTCTGTCTGTCACTCAAAACCAAAGTGCACAGAGGCTAGAGTGGTACTGTTATTAGGTTGCTAATAAAGTCATGACAATGACATACTGTAATTACATTTTTACCCGTCTTTTTAAAGAGATGTCATTTATGACTTACACATACCATGGGTTTCTTCAGTCGCTTAACACACAACCTCAACCTCAACACACAACCTCAGATGCAAACAAATGCCATGCCATGCATTGCACACGCACACACACACACACACACACACACACACACACACACACACACACACACACACACACACACACACACAAACAGACACACACACACACACACACACACACACACACACACACACACACACACACACACACACACACACACACACACACACACACACACACACACACACACACACAGCCATTATTTTGGGCCGTCCTCCCTTCAGCAGCCTCCACTGACACACACACAAACTTTCCTTACCAGTGAGAGTGAGGCAGAGGCAAGCAGACACCACCCACAGGAAAAGGTCAATCCTCTCTCCCATCTTCATCTTCATAGTCATCCTCAGAACACCTCAGACCACAAGTACCCACACCGTCTTGCCCCTTCACCTGGCAACCAACAAACCAACCAAACTGTACCGTAGGGCCGTACCGACCTTACCCACCAACCGTACCCACTCTTCCAATGAGTGGGCACTCTAACCACCTTTAGCAGGAACCTGGATAGTCCAACCAAGTCACTAATCGTTAACACACACGTATCCAGGTCCAGAGCATTAAACAGGCCAACACAGCCGCTACACCACCGTTTAGCTATGCCAACTTACAGGCGGAGTTCTGCATGTGCGAGTGAACAGTTTTTCTCTCTCTCTCTCTCTCTCTCTCTCTCTCTCTCTCTCTCTCTCTCTCTCTCTCTCTCTCTCTCTCTCTCTCTCTCTCTCTTCTCTTTTTGGGTGGGAGTCGTCTGCCTGGGGACGGTCTCACCTGATTGGCCGGTGGTGCTGAGAGTGACAGGAGGGAGGAGTTTATTATGGACTATGAAAGCCTCCGTAGTCAGACACCTGTTTGTGTTGTTTTGGCCGGGGGCCGGGGGGGGGGGGGGGGGGGGGGTCATGACAATAGGTATATTTTTGGGGAGAACAACGGGGTGACGTTCAGATGATCCCCCTTTGTTCTTCCCAAAAATATACCTATTGTCATGACCCCCATATCAGGTCACACTGTGCTTTTGGTGGAAACCTCATTGTACATGCTGCTATTTCCTTGTTTTGACTTCCTGCCAGGTCGCCAAATTGCGCGCTACACTCTAATGTCTCTCTCTCTTTCACTCCATCAATTTATCTCTGTCTGGCCATCTGTGTCTTTTTAGTTAGACTGTATGTTGCCCTCTCTCACTCTCTCTCTGTGTCTCTGTCCTTTGGTGGAATGGCATTCCAAGCTCTGCCCAGTGTATGATATGTGGAGCATTGGAAAGACTGGGGGGGAACTCCAGCTCAGACATAAACCAACCATAAAACACCACAGCCAGCCCTTTCCAGAGTCCAACACCTGGTCAACACACTCAAACATCACATCACTATCAACACAGGTAATCAGGCTAGAAAGCCGTCTCAAGGGCTAGACATGTCATAAATAAATAGGGACTGGATGACATTACCTGACCAGGAGAAACTATGGGCCTTGGTCTATAACTAGTAGAGCCCTGCGTTTCTCCTGGTCAGGTCTAGCAGTCGGGGAAAATACCTGGTCCACCATTTTTTATGATGGCTTCCTCCCTTTTTCTTTATTATTCTCGCTTTCACCCCTATTCTCTTTCTGCCGCCCCCCCCCTCTCTCATTCTCTCTCTTCCTCCATCCCTGTCCTGCTCAATTCAATTTCAATTTAAGGGGAATTATTGGCTTGGGAAACATATGTTTACATTGCCAAAGCAAGTGAAATAGCTAATAAAAAATTAACAGTAAACATTACACTCACAAAATTACCCCAAAATGAAGACATTTCAAATGTCATATTATGTCTATATACAGTGTTGTAATGATGTGTAAATAGTTCAAGTACAAAAGGGATAATAAATAAACATAAATATAGGTTGTATTTACAATGGTGTTTGTTCTTCAATGGTTGCCCTTTTCTTGTGGCAACAGGTCACAAATCTTGCTGCTGTGATTGCACACTGTGGTATTTCACCCAATAGATATGGGAGTTTAGAAAAACTGGATTTGGTCAGGAGGTTCAGTTTCCACCTCATTTATTGGGCAGTGTGCACAAAGCCTGTCTTTGGGTCAGTCACAGTGCTCAGGTATTCTACCACTGTGTGCTGCCTGTTAAGGGCCAAATAGCATTCTAGTTTGCTATTTTTTTGTAAATTCTTTCCAATGTGTCAAGTAATTATCTTTTTGTTTTCTCATGATTTGGTTGCGTCTAATTGTGTTGCTGTCCTGGTGATCTGTGCGGTCTGTTTGTGTTTGTGAACAGAGACCCTGGACCAGCATGCGTGGGGGATTCTTCTCCAGGTGCATTTCTTTGTAGGTGATGGCTTTGTTATGAAAGGTTTGGGAATCGCTTCCTTTTAGGTGGTTGTAGAATTTAACGGCTCTTTTCTGGATTTTGGTAATTAGCAGGTTATTATTTGGTGTTTTACGTTGTACACTGAGGATATTTTTGCAGAATTCTGCATGCAGGGTCTTAATTTGGTATTTGTCCCAGTTTGTGAATTCTTGGTTGGTGAGTGGACCCCAGACTTCACAACCACAAAGGGCAATGGGTTCTATAACTGATTCAAGTATTTTTAGCCAGATCCCAATAGGTATGTTGAATTTTATGTTCCTATTGATAGCATAGAAGGCCCTTCTTGCCTTGTCTCTCAGATTGTTCACAGCTTTGTGGAAGTTACTTGTGGCGCTGTTTAGGCTGAGGTATATATAATTTTTTGTGTAGGGCAATGGTGTCTAGATGGAATTTGTATTTGTGGTCCTGGCAACTGGACCTTTTTTGGAACACCATTATTCTTGTCTTCCTGAAATTTACTGTCAGAGCCCAGGTCTGATAGAATCTGTGCAGAAGATCTAAGTGCTGCTGTAGGCCATCCTTGGTTGGGGACAGAAGCGCCAGATCATCAGCGAACAGTAGACGTTTGACTTCAGATTCTAGTAGGGTGATGCCGGGTGCTGCAGACTATTCTAGTGCCCTCGCCAATTAATTTATATATATGTTGAAGAGGGTGGGGCTTAAGGTGCATCCTTGTCTCACCCCCCGGCCCTGTGGAAAGAAATGTGTGTATTTTTTTCCAATTTTAACCTCACACTTGTGGTTTGTGTACATGGATTTTATAATGTTGGATGTTTTTCCCCCAAAACCACTTTCCATCATCCTCATGCCAAATAGAGTAGTATTTTTTTAAATCAGGAAAGCAAGAGGAGACTTTGCCTTTGTTTTGGTTTGTTTGTTTGTCAATTAGGGTGTGCAGGGTGAATACGAGGTCTGTTGTACGATTACTTGGTAAAAAGCCAATTTGACATTTGCTCAGTACATTGTTTTCGCTGAGGAAATGTACAAGTCTGCTGTTAATGATAACGCAGAGGATTCTCCCAAGGTTGCTGTTGACGCATATCCCCCGGTAGTTATTGGGGTCATATTTGTCTCCACTTTTGTGGATTGGGGTGATCAGTCCTTGGTTCCAAATATTGGGGAAGATGCCAGAGCTGAGGATGATGTTAAAGAGTTTAAGTATAACCAATTGGAATTTGTGGTCTGTATATTTTATCATTTAATTTAGGATACCATCAACCCCACAGGCATTTTTGGGTTGGAGGGTTTGTATTTTGTCCTGTAGTTCATTCAATGTAATTGGAGAATCCAATGGGTTCTGGTAGTCTTTAATAGTTGATTCTAAGATTTGTATTTGATCATGTAAATGTTTTGCTGTTTGTTCTTTGTTATAGAGCCAAAAAGATTGGAGAAGTGGTTTATCCATACATTCATACATACTCTCTCTCTCTCCCCCTTACTCTGTCTCTCTCTCCCCTCCCCTCTCTATCATTATTTCTGACTCGTTTGACCCTGCTCCTGTGGAGATCAGAGAGCAAGCCTAGAGGAGGTGTTGCCAGAGGATACAAACATAAACAAGTCATAAATCTGAGACACATTCAGAGTTGAGTGGGCATAGCTGGAACCTGCCCTCCTGCCTGCACTGCTGTCAATATAAACAAAGTGTCTGTGTATCTCAGTCAGTCAGTCAGTCAGTGTCCCACTGTCCCATAATGCCACTGCGTCGGACACCCTGGGTGATTCCCAAAATGTCACCCTATTTTGACTAGGGCCCATACGGAATAGGGTGCCGTTTCATCCCTGTATGGATGGATACCCAGCTGTGTGTATTGACAATGACACATTTCACCTAGTTCAGTCAGGTGACATTGACCACAGAGGTGAATGAGGAACTGAAAACGTAAACAAACTGCCTATTGCAGGATATAAAGAAGACAGTGCTCACGTCCACTCCTTTACTTGTGTATGCTGGGGTGGTTTCTCCAATGATTCTCATTCATATACAGTACTTTCTCTAAATATGGTGAGTGTGAAAGTGTGTGTGTCTGTGTGTGAGTGTGTCTGAGTGGCATCAGTGTGCGCGTGTTATGTGTGTGTGTGTGTGGGCGTATGTAGTGTGTGTTTGTGTGTGTGTATGTGTGTTGGGGTGTCCGTGTGTGAGACCAAAATCACAAGATCATGTTATAATACTGTTTATGTGCCAAATAAGGTTTGATGAGTACTCTCTCATCTGTGTCTGTGGGTAGAGTTGGGCCTCTGGGGCTTGAGCTGACAGTTGACTTGGTGATAAAACCTAAAGACCGCATTCCATAGACAAGATGTGGTGGGTGTAACTGAGATAGAGACAGCCTGGAGGAGTAGAACATAATCCCTCATTGACTCAAAATCATCCTGGCATCTGGGAAACTAAGTCGGTGTGGGGTTAAAACAACACCGGGTGCAGATGACCACAGGATGAACCCAGGATGGCTTGTGGTGTCCCCCGATCTGCATGGGAGGGGTGGAACCAGCCATGACTAAGCATTTTTAGTGTCAGCTATATAAGAACTCTAAATTGTCTGTTAAGGATAAACTGGGGTTGTGTGGGGTGTGGGGTTGACGGCTTCATTATTGCAATAATTAATCGATATTAAATAAAGATGATTGTTTGAAGAAATGACAAATTCTCTCTCAGTATGAATTTCCACGACAAGTGTAAGCACAGTACCAGTCAAAAGTTTGGACACACCTACTCATTCAAGGGTTATAGTAAGGATTATGGTGTTGAATGCAAAGCTGTATTCAATGAACAGCATTCTTACATATGTGTTCCTTTTGTCCAGGTGGGTGAGGGCAGTGTGGAGTGCAATAGAGATTGCGGCATCTGTGGATCTGTTGGGGCGGTATGCGAATTAGAGTAGGTCCATGGTGTCTGGGATGATGTTGTTGATGTGATAGTCATTAAGGCAGATTACTTTGATGTTCTTGGCCATGGGGACCATAGTGGTCTGCTTGAAACAAGTTAGTATTAGACTGGGTAGGGAAATAGGCTGAAATTGTCAGTGAAGACACTTGCCAGCTGGTTAACGCATGCTCTGAATATCGTCCTGGTATTCCATCTGGCCCTGCAGCCTTGCTAGAGTTGACCTGTTTAAAGGTCTTACTCACGTTGGCTATGGAGAGCAAGATCACATAGTCATCTGCAACAGCTGGTGCTCTCATGCATGTTTCAGTGTTACTGGTCTCGAAGCGAAGCGAACATAGAAGGCATTTAGCTCATCTGGTAGGCTTGCGTCACTGGGCAGATTGCGGATGGGTTTCTCTTTGTAATCTGTCACATCTGTCGACCGTCAGAGCCGGCATAGTAAGATTCAATCTTAGTCCTCTATTGACTCTTTGCCTGTTTGATTGCTCATCGGAGGTCGTAGCAGGATTTCTTATAAGCGTCCAGATTAATAGGGTCCCGCTTTTTGAAAGTGGCAGCTCTAGTCTTTAGTTCAGTGCGGATGTTGCCTGTAATCCATGGCTTCTGGTTGAGGTATGTACAGTGCATTCGGAAAGTATTCAGACCCCTTCCCTTGTTCTACAGTTTGGTATGTTACAGCCTTTTCCAAAAATGGCTTATTAAATAAAACAAAATATTAATTAATCTACACACAATACCCAATAATGACAAAGCGAAAAACAGGTTGTTAGAAATGTTTGCAAGTTTATGAAAAAAAAACTGAAATACCTTATTTACATAAGTATTCAGACCCTTTACTATTAAACACACAGTTAAGGCAATGCAGGAGTGGCTTCAGGACAAGTCTTTGAATGTCCCTGAGGGGCCCATCCAGAGCCTGGACTTGAACCCGATCAAACATCTCTGGAGAGACCTTAAAATAAAGTATCAGTCAAAAGTTTGGACACACCTACTCATTCAAGGGTTTTCTTTCTTTGTTAATATGTTCTACATTGTAGAATAGAAGTGAAGACATAAAAACTGTGATGACACATATGGAATCTTGTAGTAACCAAAAAAGTTAAATAAATCCAAATATATGTCAAGTTTTAGATTATTTAAAGTAGCCACCCTTTGTCTTGATGACAAATTTGCACACTCTTGGCATTCTCTCAACCAGCTTCATGAGGTAGTCACCTGGAATGCATTTCAACTAACAGGTGTGCCTTGCTAAACGTTAACTTGTGGAATTTCTTTCCTTCTTAACTTGTTTGGGATAGAGGGCAGCATTTTCACTTTTGGATGAATAGAGTGCCCTCTCAGTCCCAGATGCTAATATATGCATAGTATTATTAGTATTGGATAGAAAACACTCTGAAGTTTCTAAAACAGTTTGAATGATGTCCGTGAGTATAACAGAACTCAGAGCTTGAGAAGATCTGCAGAGAAGAATGGGATAAACTCCCCAAATACAGGTGTGTCAAGCATGTAGTGTCATACCCAAGAAGAATTGAGGCTCTAATCGCTGCCAAAGGTGCTTCAAAGTACTGAGTAAAGGGTCTGAATAGTTATGTAATTGTGATATTTCAGTTTGTACTATCAATACATTTGCAAAAAAATCTAAAAACCTGTTTTTGCTTTGTCATTATAGGGTATTGTGTGTAGATTGATGAAGAAAAAAAACAATTGAGTCAATTTTAGAATAAGGTTGTAACGTAACAAAATGTGGAAAAATTCAAGAGGTCTGAATACTTTCCGAATGCATTGTGGGGACAACATTGTAAGATGCACTTGAAACCGGTGACTGATGTCTTAAACTCCTCAATGTTATCGGATGGATCCTGGAACATATTCCAGTCTGTACTAGCTGTACTAGCTTAGCATCCATTTCATTGGACCACTTTTGTATTGAGCGTGTTAGTGGTACTTCCTGTTTGAGTTTTTGCTTGTAAGCAGGAAGCAGGAGGATAGAGTTATTGTCTGATTTGTCAAAGGGAGGGTGAAGGAGGGCCTTGTATGCAGAACGCATACTTGAGACTTCCTTAAAATAACATTAGAGATTGTGGACCAGCTGTTGTTAACATAGAGACACACCCCTCCTCCCTTCGTCTTACCCAAGTCTGCCGTCCGGTCTTCACGATGCATAGAAAAACCAGCGAGATGTACAGTATATTATCCATGTCCTCGTTCAGCTATGACTCTGAGAAACATAAAATATTACAGTTTTTCAGGTCCCATTGGTAGGACAGTCTCAAATGGAGCTAATCCGGTTTGTTCTCCAGTGACTGCAATAGAATGAAGGTTAATGGCCGTCTATTTTCACGCTGACGTATTCTCATCAGGATACCGTCTCACCTGCCTTTCTTTCACCGCCGCATCCTCTTTCGAGTCCCAGAGATAAGAGCCTGGTCCGGAGTAAGCAGAACGTCCAGCGGAACCAACTCGTTGAAGTAGAAATGTAAATCGAGGTTAGTGATCACTGTTCTGATGTCCAGAATCTGTTTTAGGCAGGGGTTAGAACCACAATAATTTTACAATCGTTTCGTTCTGAACAAAACCATAATTTTCTTTGCGTTCCGTTCCATTGTTCCGACCAACAAAATGAAGTTATTGACCGGTCCCAACCGGTTTATATCCATCCTCTCTGAAATACATTTGTTTTTACATATAGCCCACATTAAATTACTTAACCAATCATGCAGTGCAGATAGTAGTTAATAAATACAATGTGAAATGTGCTAACTATAGTATCCCTAACTATCATATAAAAATTATGTGAGTAATAACTTCAGTCGGCTGCAGCCATGCTTCGGAGGGGGAGTGGAAGGTAGCCTACACGCATGCACACACACACTGGCAAAGATTTTCAGCTGGCAGGCAGACACTGGAAGAACACACACGCGCCCCCCCCTAGGGAAGCCCAGGCCTGTACAGTAGTGTCCAGTGGTCCCAGATTATCAGTGTCCAGTGTGTAATGTTATTTATAGAGCTGCTCCAGCAGGTGACGGGGCCTATGTGTGTGTTCTCTACTATTACGCACGGCACAGGGATCACATTCTGACAACAGATGGAGCCTTTGAATTTAATTCTCAGGTCTTTATTTAAAAATTGAAAGCACGACAAGTTTAACGGACAGGTGTGTGTGTTTGTGTATGTGTGCATGGGAGATAGTGAGAGAGAGAGAAAGAAAGGGAGAGAGAGAATGATGGATGGAGGCTTGTGTGTGTGTGTTTGTGTCTATTTGTGTGTGTGTGCTTGTGTGTGGCACAGGTTTCTACAGTAATGGAAATTCCCCAGGTTGTTGGTACAGCTGGTGAAAAGAGTGTGCGTGTGTTTGTGTGTGGTTGTGTGTATGGGCATGCTATTCCACTCCTGAATACAAAAATAGCCCTTACACACTAAAATACACAACAGATTACCAGAGGTACATACATCGGTAGCACGCGATAGCTTTCTAAACACAAATTCTCACACTGGTAATGAAATGCATGCACTTAATTTATATTATGTGGTATTCATGGTCTTTATCTTCCCACACCAAACAAATACATGCCAATAAATACATACAGTAGTAACACCACAACTACAGCCTTGTCTAAGGTTGCCAAATTCCAGTAAACTTTCCCAAAATTCTCAGGTTTTCCAGAAATTCTGTCGGTTGGATGATTGCCGGATTTCCTGCTTTCATCCTGATTCCAGGAGTCTTCCAACCGGGATTTTCTGGAAAACGTGGGAATTTCACCTTTATTTAAACAGGTAGGCCATTTGAGAACAAGTTCTCATTTACAACTGTGACCTGATAAAGATAAAGCAAAGCAGTGCGAAAAATACAACAACACAGAGTTACACATGGGATAAACAAATGTACAGTCAATAACACAATAGAAAATCTGTATACAGTGTGTGCAAATGAAGTAAGGAGGTAAGGCAATAAATAGTCCATAGTGGCAAAGTAATTACAATTTAGCAATTAACACTGGAGTGATAGATGTGCAGATGAGGATAGAAGTAGAAATACTCGTGTGCAAAAGAGCAGAAAAACAAAAACAAATATTTACACGGGACAAAAACGGGACAAAAACTTTCTGCTACGCCATCTTGGATTGAAATAAATAAATTAGGCCCTAATCTATGAATTTCACAGGATTGGGAACACAGATATGCATCTGTTGGTCACAGACACCTTAAAAAACGTAGGGATGTGGATCAGAAAACCAGTCATTATCTGGTGTGACCACTATTTGCCTCATGCAGCATAACACATCTCCTTCGCATAGAGTCGATCAGGCTGTTGATTGTGGCCTGTTGAATGTCGTCCCACTCCTCTTCATTGGCTGTGCGAAGTTGCTGGACATTGGCAGGAACTGAAACATGTCGTACTCATCTATCCAGAGCATCTATCAAAAAAGCTCAATGGGTGACATGTTTGGTGATTATGCAAGACATTTTTAGACTCCAGGAATTGTGTACAGATCCTTACGACATGGGGCTGTGCATTATAATGCTGAAACATGAGGTGATTGCGGTGGATGAATGGCAGGACAATTGGCCTCAGGATCTCGTAACGGTATCTCTGTGCATTCAAATTGCCATCAATAAAATGCAATTGTGTTCGTTGTCCGTAGCTTATGCCTGCCCATACCATAACCCCTCCATCGGGCACTCTGTTCACAATGCTGACATCAGCAAACCGCTCTCCCACACGACTGCCATCTGCCCGGTACAGTTGAAACCGTGATTCATCTGTGGCTGGTCTCAGACAATCCCGCAGGTGAAGGAGCCGGATGTGGAGGTCCTGTCTTGGGACGTACTCCCAAATTCTCTAAAACGACGTGGTAGGCGGCTTATGGTAGTGATATTAACATAAAATTCTCTGGCAACAGCTCTGGTGGGCATTCTTGCAGTCTTCAGGCCAATTGCACATTCCCTCAAAACTTGAGACATCTGTGGCATTGTGTTGTGTGACAAAACTGCACATTTAGAGTGGTCTTTTATTGTCTCCAGTATAAGGTGCACCTGTGTAATGATCATGCTGTTTAATCAGCTTCTTGATATGCCACACCTGTCAGGTGGAGGGATAATCTTTGGAAAGGAGAAATGCTCCCCAACAGGGATGTAAACAAATTTGTGCTCAACATTGTAGAGAAATACACTTTTGTCTGTATGGAACACTTCTGGGATCTTCTATTTCAGCTCATGAAACATGGAACCAACACTTGACATGTTGTGTTTATATTTTTGTTCAGTATCTGAAAGGACTAGATGGGTGTATGGCCGTTGCTGTGGTGGGAGAGAAAACCACACCTGTATCTCTCATGGAACTAGAATGAGATTCTATGATCTTTCTCCTGTTCTCCGCTCTGATATCGGAGCGGAGAAATGAGCCTGCAACTCTCATTTCTCCAGCGTTGCACTTCATCATTTATTTCCTTATAAAATCACTGCCACGGGAAGGGGGCTGGAGGTGCTGCAGCACTCCTGAGAAATAGAAATGCATTTGCCCAAGTTTAAGAATTACTTATTTCTGTTCATAAATACATTTAATAATTCACCAGGAGTAAGCCTATAATTTAGCCAGAGAGGATCAATATCTTATTTGAAACAATTGTCTAGCTATGGATTCTGTGTACCCCATAGCCTACAGTCTGGAACAGCGAACAAACAGCATGCAGCCAAAACAGGCCTTTCGCAATATTTCAATTACAATCGCAGGAAAATACAGGTTGGAAAGCAAATGACTCCTGTTGAAAAGAGAAGACTAATCTGTCTGTAGACTACAAAATATTTTATAAACTTCCAAATATGCCTATTGAGCAATCAGCATTGTTTCACAAAGCATAACAAGACTAGAGATATGCTTTTGGCAGGAGCGCATCGACCATTGCCAATGAGTGAGCAGCACATCATTGGGTGAGTCAGTGAAACTGGAAACTTTTTTAGGACTATAATTTGCTCCTCATATTGTACAATATAATTCTCCACACACATAGGCCTATGCTATTGATTGATTCAAGAATAAGTAGTTTTTATTGATCTCAGATTATCAGTTTGTCAGTGCTATGTAGCCTGTAATTTCATCATTTGCTCAATGATCAAAATCATCAAAATCAAAATCATCATCAAAATCAAAATCATTGATCAAAATAAAAAATCTGACCATATGGCTACCAAAAAATTCCCCTTGTGAAAATTACCCAAAATCTTCCCAGCTAGCAATGAGGAATCGGCCCAGAAGAGGCCCTCTTCCGGAGGGGCGGAACTGATTGAATCGGCCTGGAATCGGGTGTTGGACTCGGGTGTTGGACGGAATCAAAATGAATGCTTTGCCGGCATCTAACCAGAAGTGGCCCGATGCAAATTTAAATAAATGTATGCAAAATTACCTGATTTAGTCATTTTAAATATTACACTCATTTTTTTACCCCCTTTTAATCATATCCAATTGGTAGTTAAAGTCTTGTACCATCACTGCAACTCTCCAACGAAACACAACCCTGCCAAGCCTCACTGCACGCTTAACCCGGAAGCCAGCCTCACCAATGTGTCGGAGGAAACACTGTACACCTTTCGACCGTGTCAGGGTGCATGTGCCCGGCCTGCCACAGAAGTCGTTACAGCACAATGGGACAAGGACATCCTGGCTGGCCAAACCCTACCCTAACGATGCTGGGTTAATTGTGTGTCACTTCATGGGTCTCTCGGTGTCGGCTGGCTGCGACACAGAAGGTTATCGAATCAGTGTCTGTAGCAACGCAGCTTGCACTGCACTGGAGTGTCATAGACCGCTGCGCCACTCAGGATGCCCCATCCACAAAGTTTTTTAAGTATCAAAATACTAAAATACTACTTAAACAGGAAAGGCCCTTAAATAATTTAATGTAAATGTTTTTTTGTTTTTTTGATCACAGAAACAATGAGAAAATATGGAAAAATAAATAAATAATGAAATGTTAATTATGTAAAGCAGCCCATGTAATCATCTGCCAGAGAGTGCCACATTCGGCCCAAGCCCCAAGTAATACATTTGGGCCAGATAACTCACACCGGAATTGGCCCGAGCCCCTAGTAATACATTTGGGCCAGATAACTCACACCGAATCGGCCCGAGCCCCTAGTAATACATTTGGGCCAGATAACTCACACCGAATCGGCCCGAGCCCCTAGTAATACATTTGGGCCAGATAACTCACACCGAATCGGCCCGAGCCCCTAGTAATACATTTGGGCCAGATAACTCACACCGGAATCGGCCCGAGCCCCTAGTAATACATTTGGGCCAGATAACTCACACCGAATCGGCCCGAGCCCCTAGTAATACATTTGGGCCAGATAACTCACACCGAATCGGCCCGAGCCCCTAGTAATACATTTGGGCCAGATAACTCACACCGAATCGGCCCGAGCCCCTAGTAATACATTTGGGCCAGATAACTCACACCGGAATCGGCCCGAGCCCCTAGTAATACATTTGGGCCAGATAACTCACACCGAATCGGCCCGAGCCCCTAGTAATACATTTGGGCCAGATAACTCACACCGAATCGGCCCGAGCCCCTAGTAATACATTTGGGCCAGATAACTCACACCGAATCGGCCCGAGCCCCTAGTAATACATTTGGGCCAGATAACTCACACCGAATCGGCCCGAGCCCCTAGTAATACATTTGGGCCAGATAACTCACACCGGAATTGGCCCGAGCTCAATCCCCGCATCCTAACCATATGTAATACTGCCGAAGGTGGGCCAGACTCGGGCACATCACGTCGGTCGAGTCTGACTCTCAGCCGAGTGCCCCGACTCTCAACCGGAATCGGCCCAGATCCACTGTGCTAGCTGGGTTCTGCATGTGTCTCTATTCTACTGCTCTATTCCACTACGCAAATGCTATGATATGCATCCAATGCTTTATTATAAAGTTATTTTTTTCAAGCCTCAGAGCCCCCCAGGTTACCCCCCTCCTCGCTCTAATTTTTTCTTACGGCACCTCCTGATTTACAAATTAAGCACTTCCTAACATTTCTTCTTTCTGAAACACACCTCTCTTGCTGTAGGCCTATGGAGACTGGAACCTGTTAGTGTTGCAGTTCTCTGTAGCTACCACCAGGGGTAAGCATGGTACTGTGTCTTCAGCCTGGCTACAGTGTGTTCATACAGCATCACAAAGGCAAGCAGGCAGGTCTTCTATCCCTCTCTGTAGTCTCTCTACTTGGTATTCCGGGCAGAACCTGGCTTATGTAGCGGGGTGTGTGTGTGTGCATGTGTGTATGAGAGAGTTTATGTATGTATGTGTGTGTGTGCATGTCTCCGGGGCAAGCCGGGCGAGTGAAGTGCCCCTGACCTCAGCAGCAAACAGCAGCTCCTCTCTTTCCAGTAGTCAGTAAATAACATCAGTGCTGTTTTACACAGAGAGAGAGGGATGCTGAGGCATGGTTCTGGGATGAACTACATGCCTTTGGGGTATGATAATAGACTGAAATAATGGGGAGGGACTAGAGAATGTGTGTGTTGGTAGGAGGTGGGTGCATTGGGTGGTGTCCCACATGAAAAAATACTATAGTATAATTGAGCAATAAGGCACGTGGGGGTGTGATGTATGGTACAGTTGAAGTCGGAGATTTACATACACTTAGGTTGGAGTCATTAAAACTCGTTTTTCAACCACTCCATAAATTTCTTGTTAACAAACTATAGTCGGTTAGGACATCTACTTTGTGCATGACACAAGTAATTCTTCCAACAATTGTTTACAGACAGATTATTTCACTTATAATTCACTGTATCACAATTCCAGTGGGTCAGAAGTTTACATACACTAAGTTGACTGTGCCTTTAAACAGCTTGGACAATTCCAGAAAATTATGTCATGGCTTTAGAAGCTTCTAAGAGGCTAATTGACATCATTTGAGTCAATTGGATGTGTACCTGTGGATGTATTTCAAGGCCTACCTTCAAACTCAGTGCCTCTGCTTGACATCATGGGAAAATCAAAAGAAATCAGCCAAGACCTCAGAAAAGAAACTGTAGACCTCCACAAGTCTGGTTCATCCTTGGGAGCAATTTCCAAACGCCTGAAGGTACCACGTTCATCTGTACAAACAATAGTACACAAGTATAAACACCATGGGACCATGCAGCCAACATACTGCTCAGGAAGGAGACGTGTTCTATCTCCTAGAGATGAACGTACTTTGGTGCGAAAAGTGCAAATGAATCCCAGAACAACAGCAAAGGACCTTGTCAAGATGCTGGAGGAAACAGGTACAAAAGTGTCTTTATCCACAGTAAAACGAGTCCTTTAATAATGGGAATTGATGGAAATTATGTAAATGTACCACTAGCCACTTTAAACAATGCCACTTAATATAATGTTTACATACCCTACATTACTCATCTCATATGTATATGTATATACTGTACTCTATATCATCTACTGCATCTTGCCATCTTTATGTAATACATGTATCACTAGCCACTTTAAACTATGCCACTTTATGTTTACATACCCTACATTACTCATCTCATATGTATATACTGTACTCTATACCATCTACTGCATATTGCCTATGCCGTTCTGTACCATCACTCATTCATATATCTTTATGTACATATTCTTTATCCCTTTACACTTGTGTGTATAAGGTAGTAGTTGTGGAATTGTTAGGTTAGATTACTTGTTGGTTATTACTGCATTGTCGGAACTAGAAGCACAAGCATTTCGCTACACTCGCATTAACATCTGCTAACCATGTGTATGTGACAAATAAAATTTGATTTGATTTGATTTGATATGTCGACATAGCCTGAAAGGCCGCTCAGCAAGGAAGAAGCCACTACTCCAAAACCGCCATAAACAAGCCAGACTACGGTTTGCAACTGCACATGGGGACAAAGATCGTACTTTTTGGAGAAATGTCCTCTGGTCTGATGAAACAAAAAAAGAACTGTTTGGCCATAATGACCATCGTTATGTTTGGAGGAAAAGGGGGATGCTTGCAAGCCGAAGAACACCATCCCAACCGTGAAGCACGGGGGTGGCAGTATCATGTTTTGGGTGTGCTTTGCTGCAGGAGGGACTGGTGCACTTCACAAAATAGATGGCATCATGAGGCAGGAAAATGATTTGGTTACATTGAAGCAACATCTCAAGACATCAGTCAGGAAGTTAAAGCTTGGTCGCAAATGGGTCTTCCAAATATACAATGACCCCAAGCATACTTCCAAAGTTGTGGCAAAATGGCTTAAGGACAACAAAGTCAAGGTATTGGAGTGGCCATCACAAAGCCCTGACCTCAATCTCATAGAACATTTGTGGGCAGAGCTGAAAAAGCGTGTGCGAGCAAGGAGGCCTACAAACCTGACTCAGTTACACCTGCTCTGTCAGGAGGAATGGGCCAAAATTCACCCAAGCTTGTGGAAGGCTACCCAAAACGTTTGACCCAAGTTAAACAATTTAAAGGCAATGCTGCCAAATACTAATTGAGTGTATGTAAACTTCTGACCCACTGGGAATGTGCTGAAAGATATAAAAGCTGAAATAAATCATTCTCTCTACTATTATTCTGAGATTTGACATTCTTAAAATAAAGTGGTGATCCTATCTGACCTAAGAGAGGGAAATTTTACTTGGATTAAATGTCAGGAATTGTGAAAAACTGAGTTTAAATGTATTTGACTAAAATGTATGTAAACTTCCGATTTCAACTGTAGGTAGGTAGGTAAGTAAGTAAGTAAGTAAGTAGGTAGGTAGGTAGGTAGGTAGAACTGTAGTCTGAACAGATAGTAGTAACCTGTAGGGAACACAATATATGGTCTATACTTGGCATGTAGGTTTCTCACTTAAGGGTGGCACAAATTTGGATATGGGGGAGGGGAATGGACAGGGTATATGCACATTAAATACTGTAGTATATACTATAGTAATTACTCTGGTGTTTTTGCGCACTTTAGTGTTTTTGCAGATGTTACTGTAGTATTTACTGTAGTTTTCTAAAGTATACTACACAATTCTATGATAATACTACACATGATTGAGGGATACTGCAATGTGTAGTATAGTATTCTACAGTATACTACTGTCACGCTCGCTATCCTCAAACTCCCTGTCATAAATCGACCAAGGCGCAGCGTGCATGTAGTTCCACATCTTTTAATGAAAGTGAAACCGAAACAAACAAAAAACAAACAGGTAAACAGCAAAGAAGTGATGCAACCGAGGTGCACACAAACACACACGGAAAATAATTACCCACAAATCACAGTTGGGAAAAGGAAACCTAAGTATGGTTCTCAATCAGAGACAACGATAGACAGCTGTCCCTGATTGAGAACCACACCTGGCCAAACACATAGAAATAGAAAATCATAGAACATAGAACATAGACAATTCTCGATTATCGAGGTTAGCTAGCCAGCTATTTTCGTCCTTCTAACGTAGTCAACACTGCTAGCTAGCCAGCTAGCCAACTTCTACCGAATAGCAGCACTGTAGAAACTATTACATTACAACGGAACGACTTGATTAGTGTAGTGTTAGCTAGCTACATAGTTGTCTTTGCTGTCTTTGTATCTAAGATAATTGTGTAGTTTAGAGTAATTATCGAGGTTAGCTAGCCAGCTATTTTCGTCCGCCGCGCCGCGCCACTGTTCTCCTACCTAGTCAACAACTGCTAGCTAGCTAGCTAGTCAACTGCTGCTAGCTAGCTAGTCAACTTCTACCGACTAGCAGCACTGTAGAAACTAATACATTACAACGGAACGATTTGATTAGTGTAGTGTTAGCTAGCTACATAGTTGTCTTTGCTGTCTTTGTATCTAAGATAATTGTGTAGTTTAGAGTAATTATCGAGGTTAGCTAGCCAGCTATTTTCGTCCGCCGCGCCGCGCCACCGTTCTCCTACTAAGTCAACAACTGCTAGCTAGCTAGTCAACTTCTACCGACTAGCAGCACTGTAGAAACTAATAAATACATTACAACGGAACGATTTGATTAGTGTAGTGTTAGCTAGCTACATAGTTGTCTTTGCTGTCTTTGTATCTAAGATAATTGTGTAGTTTAGAGTAATTATCGAAGTTAGCTAGCCAGCTATTTTCGTCGCCGCGCCACCGTTCTCCTACCTAGTCAACAACTGCTAGCTAGCTAGTCAACTTCTACCGACTAGCAGCACTGTAGAAACTAATAATACATTACAACGGAACGATTTGATTAGTGTAGTGTTAGCTAGATACATAGTTGTCTTTGCTGTCTTTGTATCTAAGATAATTGTGTAGTTTAGAGTAATTATCGAGGTTATCGAGGTTACCTAGCCAGTTATCGAGGTTACCTAGCCAGCTAAACTTTCAAACAAAGTCAACAACGCAGCCACTGCTAGCTAGCCTACTTCACCAGCCAGCAGTACTGTATCATTTTAATCATTTTAGTCAATAAGATTTTTGCAACGTAAGCTTAACTTTCTGAACATTCGAGACGTGTAGTCCACTTGTCATTCCAATCTCCTTTGCATTAGCGTAGCCTCTTCTGTAGCCTGTCAACTATGTGTCTGTCTATCCCTGTTCTCTCCTCTCTGCACAGACCATACAAACGCTTCACACCGCGTGGCCGCTGCCACTCTAACCTGGTGGTCCCAGCGCGCACGACCCACGTGGAGTTCCAGGTCTCCGGCAGCCTCTGGAACTGCCGATCTGCGGCCAACAAGGCAGAGTTCATCTCAGCCTATGCTTCCCTCCAGTCCCTCGACTTCTTGGCACTGACGGAAACATGGATTACCACAGATAACACTGCTACTCCTACTGCTCTCTCCTCGTCGGCCCACGTGTTCTCGCACACCCCGAGAGCTTCTGGTCAGCGGGGTGGTGGCACTGGGATCCTCATCTCTCCCAAGTGGACATTCTCTCTTTCTCCCCTGACCCATCTGTCTATCGCCTCCTTTGAATTCCATGCTGTCACAGTTACCAGCCCTTTCAAGCTTAACATCCTTATCATTTATCGCCCTCCAGGTTCCCTTGGAGAGTTCATCAATGAGCTTGACGCCTTGATAAGTTCCTTTCCTGAGGATGGCTCACCTCTCACAGTTCTGGGTGACTTTAACCTCCCCACGTCTACCTTTGACTCATTCCTCTCTGCCTCCTTCTTTCCACTCCTCTCCTCTTTTGACCTCACCCTCTCACCTTCCCCCCCTACTCACAAGGCAGGCAATACGCTTGACCTCATCTTTACTAGATGCTGTTCTTCCACTAATCTCATTGCAACTCCCCTCCAAGTCTCCGACCACTACCTTGTATCCTTTTCCCTCTCGCTCTCATCCAACACTTCCCACTCTGCCCCTACTCGGATGGTATCGCGCCGTCCCAACCTTCGCTCTCTCTCCCCCGCTACTCTCTCCTCTTCCATCCTATCATCTCTTCCCTCTGCTCAAACCTTCTCCAACCTATCTCGTGATTCTGCCTCCTCAACCCTCCTCTCCTCCCTTTCTGCATCCTTTGACTCTCTATGTCCCCTATCCTCCAGGCCGGCTCGGTCCTCCCCTCCTGCTCCGTGGCTCAACGACTCATTGCGAGCTCACAGAACAGGGCTCCGGGCAGCCGAGCGGAAATGGAGGAAAACTCGCCTCCCTGCGGACCTGGCATCCTTTCACTCCCTCCTCTCTACATTTTCATCTTCTGTCTCTACTGCTAAAGCCACTTTCTACCACTCTAAATTCCAAGCATCTGCCTCTAACCCTAGGAAGCTCTTTGCCACCTTCTCCTCCCTCCTGAATCCTCCTCCCCCTCCCCCCCCCTCCTCCCTCTCTGCGGATGACTTCGTCAACCATTTTGAAAAGAAGGTCGATGACATCCGATCCTCGTTTGCTAAGTCAAACGACACCGCTGGTTCTGCTCACACTGCCCTACCCTGTGCTTTGACCTCTTTCTCCCCTCTCTCTCCAGATGAAATCTCGCGTCTTGTGACGGCCGGCCGCCCAACAACCTGCCCGCTTGACCCTATCCCCTCCTCTCTTCTCCAGACCATTTCCGGAGACCTTCTCCCTTACCTCACCTCGCTCATCAACTCATCCTTGACCGCTGGCTACGTCCCTTCCGTCTTCAAGAGAGCGAGAGTTGCACCCCTTCTGAAAAAACCTACACTCGATCCCTCCGATGTCAACAACTACAGACCAGTATCCCTTCTTTCTTTTCTCTCCAAAACTCTTGAACGTGCCGTCCTTGGCCAGCTCTCCTGCTATCTCTCTCAGAATGACCTTCTTGATCCAAATCAGTCAGGTTTCAAGACTAGTCATTCAACTGAGACTGCTCTTCTCTGTGTCACGGAGGCGCTCCGCACTGCTAAAGCTAACTCTCTCTCCTCTGCTCTCATCCTTCTAGACCTATCGGCTGCCTTTGATACTGTGAACCATCAGATCCTCCTCTCCACCCTCTCCGAGTTGGGCATCTCCGGCGCGGCCCACGCTTGGATTGCGTCCTACCTGACAGGTCGCTCCTACCAGGTGGCGTGGCGAGAATCTGTCTCCGCACCACGTGCTCTCACCACTGGTGTCCCCCAGGGCTCTGTTCTAGGCCCTCTCCTATTCTCGCTATACACCAAGTCACTTGGCTCTGTCATATCCTCACATGGTCTCTACTATCATTGCTATGCAGACGACACACAATTAATCTTCTCCTTTCCCCCTTCTGATAACCAGGTGGCGAATCGCATCTCTGCATGTCTGGCAGACATATCAGTGTGGATGACGGATCACCACCTCAAGCTGAACCTCGGCAAGACGGAGCTGCTCTTCCTCCCGGGGAAGGACTGCCCGTTCCATGATCTCGCCATCACGGTTGACAACTCCATTGTGTCCTCCTCCCAGAGTGCTAAGAACCTTGGCGTGATCCTGGACAACACCCTGTCGTTCTCAACTAACATCAAGGCGGTGACCCGTTCCTGTAGGTTCATGCTCTACAACATTCGCAGAGTACGACCCTGCCTCACACAGGAAGCGGCGCAGGTCCTAATCCAGGCACTTGTCATCTCCCGTCTGGATTACTGCAACTCGCTGTTGGCTGGGCTCCCTGCCTGTGCCATTAAACCCCTACAACTCATCCAGAACGCCGCAGCCCGTCTGGTGTTCAACCTTCCCAAGTTCTCTCACGTCACCCCGCTCCTCCGCTCTCTCCACTGGCTTCCAGTTGAAGCTCGCATCCGCTACAAGACCATGGTGCTTGCCTACGGAGCTGTGAGGGGAACGGCACCTCCGTACCTTCAGGCTCTGATCAGGCCCTACACCCAAACAAGGGCACTGCGTTCATCCACCTCTGGCCTGCTCGCCTCCCTACCTCTGAGGAAGTACAGTTCCCGCTCAGCCCAGTCAAAACTGTTCGCTGCTCTGGCACCCCAATGGTGGAACAAACTCCCTCACGACGCCAGGTCAGCGGAGTCAATCACCACCTTCCGGAGACACCTGAAACCCCACCTCTTTAAGGAATACCTAGGATAGGATAAAGTAATCCTTCTAACCCCCCCCCCCCCCCCCCCCTTAAAAGATTTAGATGCACTATTGTAAAGTGGTTGTTCCACTGGATATCATAAGGTGAATGCACCAATTTGTAAGTCGCTCTGGATAAGAGCGTCTGCTAAATGACTTAAATGTAATGTAAATGTAGACTGCCCACCCAAATCACACCCTGACTAAACCAAAATAGAGACATAAAACGCTCTCTACAGTCAGGGCGTGACAACTACAGTTTACTACATCATTCTATAGTAAGTAGTGTAGTATTTTAAACAGTTGTATTTTCTCATGTGGGGTTTGGGTGTGTGTACATGTTGTCCTACCTTATCAGGACCAGAATGTCCTGACAAGGTAGGAAAACAAGAACAAGTCCTGAATTTGTTAAATTGCTATTTTAGGCTTAAGGGTTAGGTTTAGGGTTTGGAGTTAAGGTTAAGGTTAAGGTTAGGGTTTAGGACTTAGGGTTAAGGGTTTGGGGTTAAGGTTAGTGTTACAGTTAGGTTCAGGGTTAGGGTTAGGGTAAATAGGATTTTTAATGGGAATACATTTTTTTTTTAAGTCCTAAAAACAAAGCTGTGTGTGTGTGTGTGTGTGTGTGTGTGTGTGTGTGTGTGTGTGTGTGTGTGTGTGTGTGTGTGTGTGTGTGTGTGTGTGTGTGTGTGTGTGTGTGTGTGTGTGTGTGTGTGTGTGTGTGTGTGTGTGTGTGTGTGTGTGTGTGTGTGTGTGTGTGTGGATGTCAGCCAAATACTGAGGGGAGGCTGAAGAACAAGGCCCTCCAAACTCCAAATCTGATTGGAGGATAAACACACCTCTTCACACATTCACGACGCCAAACTTCCTCTCTAACCTCCTGACCACTTATCCATTGCTCCTCTCGCCTCCCTCGCTCCCCTCCTCCTCCTCTTGGTCCCCCTCTCACAGTATCACTTTTTCAGGGAGATGTAGATGAGTAATCAGGGAGACTAATTCAACTCAGACCGGCCACAGACGGTGCCAAAACACGCACTAAAACCAATTAAGAAGGCCGGGGAGCGGGGATACTGCTGTCTCATCAAATTGCTCTAATACTCACTCCCCTCTCCTGTGTCGCCCAGCCACCATCGACACATGCAAACCAGGCCTAATGTGTCAGAGGCTTATTTGCGCTTATTTTAGCAATGATTTTTCTCTCCTCCCTTTTCTCTCTCTTCTCTCTCATGGCCTCATACGTCCATTCCTCCATGAGATGATTTAGCGTGGAGGTTAATAAAGATATAGGTGGCTGGGTCTCTCTGTGTGCGATTGCTTGTGTGACTGTTGTGGGGGGAAAATCAGAATTAGCTAAGTAACATTGACATAATTAAGGTGTCTCATTTGCAGAAAATGCTTACATGTTTTAATTACTGTTGATATGTCTTCAGACTCTGGTGTTGGTGGCTGCACTTCCTCCCTCATATGGGCCTCAGTCACCTGTGGCCCAGAGAGGGGAGAAGCCAGGCTTGTCTATCACATGTCCCTGTTGCTGTGTAAAATATCAGAAAGAGAAACGGGCAAAGGAGGTCAGAAGGGAACATTGTTTCCATAGGTGAATGTGTATCTAATATGAACAATAACTAACAAAAGATGTCCTTTTGTGTTCTTAGTACTGAACAAAACAATAAGTTCTTTGTACCGGAGGCCAAGTGCTGGCACAGGATGTGTGGGGTTAGTGTTTGGAATCATTGTATGAGGTTGCACCTATCCTGAGATGTATATAACCCAGAGGCTCACTCCACTCAGTGGGCTCCATTCACTTTGTGGGTGGTGTGACCAGGTCCCTTATCGTTAAGTTTTTAATAAAGTTAATGTCCTGTTTAGTGATTGACCTTGTCTCTCCTCATTATTGATTGTGTGAGTTAGACTGTGTGTGTAAATGGCTTTGAAGAGGGTTAAATTTGGTCCTCATAGTTGCTCATAGTTGGTCCTCATAGTTGGTCCTCATATTTGGTCCTCATAGTATCAATCCCTGGGTGGCTGATCTTCAGTAATTTATGTTAGAATTCACCTTAGGGGACAAAACATGTTACCAGAAGTGAGTCTTCCCCAACAGATTCAGAGAGACTGTGGTTAAAGCTCAAATTATACACAGCAGACAGCCGTCAGATTCGGTTCCAGTACCGCCAGAACCAACTCATTGTAAAGCCTCCACCACATGGCCCAACAAGCAATTCATATCAGTCCAATGTGGTCCTGATAGCGCGGGGGAAAAAGTCACAGGACAATTTAAAACTTTAGAGCTTTGATTGGCCATAATGCTTAACACTTGATTCTGTCAACACAGGCTACTCGTTCAGATCAAATGGTCACAAGAGCGGAGAGAAAGGACAGTGCCTCTTGTGCACATGTTTGTAACCTGGACGTTTTACTTATTATAATGAGCCATGTCTTACATTGCTTCGAAGTAACCTGTAACCAAAATCCAACGATGGAAATGTTGAGGGAATTATTTTATTAACACTTCCATATGCCATTTGAAACTAGCCTTTCTCTTCTCTTGGTTTTCAAATAAACTTTCTTTCAGCAGCCAAAGGCACAATCCTATGTCATATTAGCAACTCATGCTAGTTATTGCATCTTTGGATCTCTTTTCATAAAACAAAATAATAATAACATTTGCGCGTATTGCCTTAAAATGTGAAGAAATAATAGTTTGTCAACATTTTAACGTTTTGATGTGTTCCATCAGACTCATTGTGTTTATAGGTTGTGCAGGCTATGCTGCAGCAAAGTTACCTGCCAAAGCAGGAAACCAGCTGATGAGATGATACTTTCATTGTTTGCACTGAATCCATACTGAGATGTGCTATGATTTGGGAACACCCCTGGGCTCTGTGTTGATTGGCTCGTGATTTGCTATTGTCATAGGAGGTCGAACCGACAAGAAGATCAGACTCTCCGAGAGAATTCCGACCAACTCACTCCCGACATGCTCCAAAATGTATTCGCATAAAAGCGACTGTACTTAACTCTTTCGAGTCGCCCAGGTATAAACTGACCCTGAGGCTCAGATAAGAAAATGGTCATTAGATTATGTTGTGAAAATGGTGCCTATGAGGTCACTACTTTCACCACAAAAATATCTGAGATATGTGGTTAGGGGTTCAATTTGTCATTTCCATCTTAACCATAAC
Organism: Salvelinus namaycush; assembly: GCF_016432855.1. Classification (NCBI taxonomy): domain Eukaryota; kingdom Metazoa; phylum Chordata; class Actinopteri; order Salmoniformes; family Salmonidae; genus Salvelinus; species Salvelinus namaycush. The sequence goes on along the minus strand of NC_052342.1, from coordinate 14,782,665 downwards.
AATCAAAATGAGAAAATGAGAACATGTAATTTAAAAAGGTTTTAAAAATTATTGAAAAAAATAAATAATTTGAAATTGAAATTTGATTTAATTGGTGCAAGCATTTGCTGGATGTGGTTTCAACCATTGTTAAATCCATGATGGGGAGAATCGGTACACCCAATGGCCGCCCGTCTCACCCATCACAGAGACATCAATGGAATTCTGAAGTTAAATCCTTGACAATGATTTGAGCGTGTAGAATAGTTTTAAACACAATTTGCAAGGGTGTAACTGATGAATTATGAACATGAAAGAATAATTTGAAGTTGTAATTGCTTTCGCAAACTTGCATCTGTACATGTCAATTTCATTCAGACTTTTGGCAGTGCTAGCGCCCTACTGCACCAACATTTTTTGTAGATGTGCAAACAGCGATTTGCAAGCAAGGAGAGAGATGGTGAGAAGGAGCTTTGGGAGGAGGGACCTGTTTCTTCTAACCTATCAAATTTGGGTTTCATAGAAAAGCATACTCTACATTGGTTGGTTAGTGACAGCTCACATTGGCTGTGTTGTCGGGCGCAACCACCTGCCAATCATGACGTGAGTTACCAGGTTACCACTGACTGATTGCGCAATGTCCACCAAAGAAGCCCGGCTGTTAGCTGTCATGTTTAAATGTCTTTCTTTTCTGGCTAGGTAGCAAGCTTTTTTCTCTGTTGTAATAGGTTCTTGGAAGCTATTGTCCAAGTCATTGTTATTAAGAGTTTGTAACTCTATGTTGTAGTCTGATACTAGCTACAGAAATCGATTAAGTAAAGTTATTGGGAACACGGTTACAACACTCACTACCGAGTTCCAAACTGCCTCTGGAAGCAACGTCAGCACAAGAACTGTTTGTTGGGAACTTCATGAAATGTGTTTCCATGGCCGAGCAGCCGCACACAAGACTAAGATCATCATGCGCAACGCCAAGCGACGGCTGGAATAGTGAAAAGCTCGCCGCCATCTGGCAGTCTGACTGACTAATCTGGGTTTGGCGGATGCCAGCAGAACGCTTCCTGCCCAAATGCATAGCGCCAACTGTAAAGTTAGGTGGAGGAGGAATAATGGTCTCTGGGGTGTTTTTCATGGTTCGGGCTGGGCCCCTTAGTTTTAGTGAAGGGAAATCTTAACGCTACAGCATACAATGATATTATAGACGATTCTGGGCTTCCAGCTTTGTGACAACAGTTTGGGGAAGGCCTTTTCCTGTTTCAGCATGACAATGCCCACTGCACAAGGCGAGGTCCATACAGAAATGGTTTGTCGAGATCAGTGTGAAAGAACTTGACTGGCCTGCACAGAGCCCTGACCTCAACCCAATTGAACACCTTTGGGATGAATTGGAATGCAGACTGTGAGCCAGGCCTAATCGCCCAACATCAGTGCCCAACCTCACTAATGCTCTTGTGGCTGAATGGAAGCAAGTCCCTGCAGCAATGTTCCAACATCTAGTGGAAAGCCTTCCCAGAAGAGCAGAGGCTGTTATAGCAACAAAGGGGGGGACCAACCTCATATTAATGCCCATGATTTTGGAAAGAGATTTTCAATGAGCAGGTGTCCATATACTTTTGTAGTGCATCACTGATGCTACATGACCTGACGGCCAACAAGATTGTGTCTCTCCTCACCTGGGTCCTTACAAAAGTATGTCGGTACTGCCAAAGATGGTGCCGTACTGGATGGCAGACGTTTTTCAAGCTCCGATCCAGCTTTGCTATTTTGTCATTATTTTGGCGTTTATTTTTTGTCTTTTTTCACGTAATGTATCCGCTATTATTTCTTACAACTGACAAGAACTCTTGAACATCAGATCAGAAGTTACTTACCCCAATTCCGGCTTCTACTTTGACTCAGCTGCCCTGAGCTCTCTCTGTAATTCCAACCCATTACTTAAAGGGCTGTGAAACAATGAACACAATATTGGGATGCAAACCAGGGGCGTAATCATTACACCGATTGTGTTGCAAAACGTTTGTTAAACGAAAGCAAGCTGTCACGTTCCTGACCTTATTTTCCTTTGTTTAGCTTTGTTTAGTTGGTCAGGACGTGAGCTGGGTGGGCAGTCTATGTTATTTGTTTCTATGTTTAGGTTCATTGTTATTTAGCCTTATATGGTTCTCAATCAGGGGCAGGTGTTTGACGTTTCCTCTGATTGAGAACCCTATTAAGGTAGGCTGTTCACACCGTTTGTTTGTGGGTGATTGTCTTCCGTGTCAGTGTATGTACCACACGGGACTGTTTCGTTTGTCTAGTCTGTTCCTGTTCGTGCGTTCTTCGTGTTCTCATGTTCAGGTCGGTCTACGTCGTTTATTGTTTTGTAATTTCTCAAGTGTGCTTCGTGTTCGTCTTGTTTAAATAAATTCATCATGTATTCCACACAAGCTGCGTTTTGGTCCGATCCATGCTCCTCCTCAGACGAGGAGGAGAACAACCGTTACACAAGCGGAACGAAACGGGGAGGGACCCAATTGAATTTTCCAATAGAAACTTGTTTTTTTCTGTTTGCTTCCGTTAGGTTCTTAAACGGTAAACTGTTTCCGTAATGAATATGTCCCTGGCGTATTCATTACTTCTGGGCATTTCCCAGTCATGTAGGACAAAACTGAAGACAACTACTGAATTGGGAATAGGACATGCTGCTAGTACTTCAGGGGAGATGGTGGTGCAGAGGGCCTAGTAGACCAGAATGCAGTCCTTCATACTCAGTAGTCTTCTGGAGGCAGGAACAAAGCCAGGCCCCTCTTGGTTTCACTGGTAAATACAGTACCCTGCACCCTGATGGTAGGAAGGTGCAAACATTACGGTACTAAAACCCACAAATGGCTTGAAACAGAGCAATTACACAGGACACAGGTTAGGGTTAGGCTTGAGATTTCATGTTAGACTCACCAATACTAATCTTTCCCAAAGATTGCAAAGTAACAAACCCCTTTTAAGCTTATACCTACAGTATATTATATTGACTGCACACCTATCTTAGGCGATTGGGTCAAATGGCCCAATTCTCATTGTTTACAGCAGACTGCCTACTTCAATAAACTTTTGGAAAGAACTTGATTGTACTCATATTTTGAAATATTTGATTCATATTTACATATCAACTCATAGCTAGCTGATAACTTCACCATCTGACTGCCTAAGTCACACTGCATGAGATATCTTTGGCAGGAGGCATGCATGATACAAGAGTGAGAAGGAGGAATGCAACTAGATACACTGAAGGCATGTTAATTTGACCTCAGCTACAGTTGTTACCTGCAGTCTTGAGAGAAAGATACGCTTAGTGTACAAAGCATTAGGAACACCTTCCTACTGTTGAGTTGCACCCCCTTTTGACCTCAGAACAGCCTCAGTTCAACGGGGCATGGACTCTACAAGGTGTCGAAAGCATTCCACAGGGACGTTGGCCCATGTTGACTCCAATGCTTCCCACAGTTGTGTCAAGTTGGCTGGATGTTTTTTGGGTGGTGGTGGACAATTCTTGATACACACGGGAAACTGTTGATCGTGAAAAACTCAGCCACGTTGCAGTTCTTGACACAAACCGGTGCGCCTGCGCTATGGCGTTGGCGGTCATGACATCTTGTCAGCCGGTTATTGTCATGCAAAAGACTGCCGGTCTCATGGCAACTCCCATTAATTAATATGTTCAGCATCTCCAGGCTCCATTCCTACAAGCCTCTGATGTGCGCCTTTGGAACATCTACTGTTTAACAAGTCTAATAAATCAATTTAATATACACCATCACAATAAATCCATTATTTATTTTAGGCAGGTCTAAAGAAACATGATATGAAGAAAATGTATTTCAGAAGAACAGAATATAAGTTGGCTACTGTATGATATCTGGCTATGCGCCATGCCGTAGGCTGTAAGCTTGTTAATTTAGCAGACGAGATATGCTTATAAGTCCAATGCCATTATTTTATATTATATGATTTTATAGTAAAAAGAATAGAATGGGTATTTTTCCCATTCAGGAGCTTGTGCTCACATATGAAGTGGCTATGTTGAGCATAAAAGTGATAATTTGAAGTAGGTCCTATATGCTAGATTTAGAATTATTTGGCAACTTTGGCAATGATACAAACCGTAGAATGTATTAGAAAGCAAAAGATATTTGGGCTGCTATTGATGATTTGAGAAAGTGCAAAAAAAAAGCTTCCTTGCCTCAGGCTGTACAGCTGTTCTCTCATCAAGTGATCATATCTTCACCCATCAGACTATTCTCAATTTAATCTTGTCTTTACTAATATGTTAAATTAGTTTTGATTTAGAATGGTCCATTATCAAATGGGCAGGAACAGGGGCAGGGGGGGAAAATGCATGTAATCCATATGCACTGGAATAGCGAAGGGAGAACACTTTCCCACTCATATGTTATTCACTCATGTTGGGTAGGCTACTCCGGTGAATTCACTGCACCACAGATTATATTCCGCCCAAACTCTGTATACCATGGGCTCTCCAACCAGGTTCCTGCAGCTACCCAGTGCTTAATATGGGAAACCAAGTGAAATCTGTTTGGGAACATCAATAGTAACATGTTTTCACAATGGAACATAAGGGAGATCAAGAAGGGAGATCATAGCTTTCACCTGGATTCACCTGGTCAGTCTATACCATGGAAAGAGCAGGTGTTCTTAATGTTTTGTACACTCAGTGTCACGTTCCTGACCTATTTCTGTTAGTTTGTTGTATGTGTTAGTTGGTCAGGACGTGAGTTTGGGTGGGCATTCTATGTTTTCTGTTTCTATGTTGGTTTATGGGTTGCCTGGTATGGCTCTTAATTAGAGGCAGGTGTTTGGCGTTCCTCTAATTAGGAGTCATATTTAGGTAGGCGTTTTCACAGTGTTCGTGGTGGGTGGTTGTCTCCTGTGTCAGTGTTTGTCGCACCATACGGGACTGTTCGGTTTGTGTTGTACTTCGTCATTTTATGTGTAGGCTAATTTCCCTGTTCGTGCGTTCTTCGTGTTTATGTGAGTTCGTCGTCCAGGTCTGTCTACACCGTTTGTTGTTTTGTTAGTTTATAGTCGAGTTCGTGTTTTCGTGTTTTCTTTAATAAATTATGTCTTCAAACTCCGCTGCGCCTTGGTTCCCTCAATACTCCTCCTTTTCGGTTGAAGAGGAGGAGGACCACCGTTACAGAACCACCCACCGATCCAGAACCAAGCGGCGTGAATTCGAGCAGTGGCCTGCTACACAGGAATCATGGACTTGGGAGGAAGTACTGGAGGGAAAAGGACACTGGGCTCACATTGGGGAATATCGCCGCGCTCGTGAGGAGATGGAGGCAGCGAGAGCCCAGGAGCGATGGTATGAGGAGGCAGCAAAGAGACGTGGCTGGAAACCGGAGAAGGGAACCTGAGAAGGGAACCGGAGTTATGAGGGGACGCGTCTAGCACGGAAGCCTGTAAAGCCCGTGAGTACCACCCAAAAATGTCTTGGGGGGGGGGGGCTAAGAGGTAGTGGGCCAAGGGCAGGTAGGAGACCTGCGCCCACTTACCAGGCTAACCGTGGAGAGCGGGAGTACGGGCAGGCGCCGTGTTACGCAGTAGAGCGCACGGTGTCTCCTGTACGAGTGCATAGCCCAGTGCGGGTTATTCCACCTCCCCGCACTGGTAGGGCTAGATTGGGCATTGAGCCAGGTGTCATGAGGCCGGCTCAACGCGTCTGGTCTCCAGTGCTTCTCCTCGGGCCGGCTTACATGGCACCAGCCTTACGCATGGTGTCCCCGGTTCGCCTACATAGCCCGGTGCGGGTTATTCCACCTCCCCGCACTGGTCGGGCGACGGGGAGCATTCAACCAGGTAAGGTTGGGCAGGCTCGGTGCTCAAGGGAGCCAATACGCCTGCACGGTCCGGTATTTCCGGCACTACCTCCCCGCCCCAGCCCAGTACCACCGGTGCCTACACTACGCACCAGGCTTCCAGTGCGTTTTTAGAGCCCTGTTCCTCCTCCACGCACTCTCCCTATGGTGCGTGTCTCCAGCCCAGTGCCTCCAGTTCCGGCACCGCGCACTAAGCCACCTGTGCGTCTCCTAAGTCCTGTGCACACTGTTGTTTCTCCCCGCACTCGTCCTGAGGTGCGTGCCCTCAGTCCGGTACCACGCACCAGGCATATAGTGCGCTTCGAGAGGTCAGTGTGCCCTGTCCCTGCTCCCCGCACTAGGCTTGAAGTGCGTGTCCTCAGTCAGGTGCCTCCAGTTCCGGCACCACGCACCAAGCCTACAGTGCGTCTCAGCCGGCCAGAGTCTGCCGTCTGCCCAACGGCGCATGAACTGCCTGTCTGCCATGAGCCTGCAAAGCTGCCCGTCTGCCATGAGCCTACAGAGCCTTCCGCCAGACAGGAGCAGTCAGAGCCTTCCGCCAGACAGGAGCAGTCTGAGCCATCCGTCTCCGCAGCGCCATCTGAGCCATCCGTCTCCCCAGCGCCGTCTGAGCCATCCGTCTCCCCAGCGCCGTCTGAGCCATCCGTCTCCCCAGCGCCGTCTGAGCCATCCGTCTCCCCAGCGCCGTCTGAGCCATCCGTCTGTCCCGAGCCATTAGAGCCGCCCGTCTGTCCCGAGCCGTCAGAGCCGATAGTCAGTCAGGAGCCGCTAGAGCCAGTCGTCAGTCAGGATCTGCCAGAGCCGCCAACCAGACAGGATCTGCCAGAGCCGCCAACCAGACAGGATCTGCCAGAGCCGCCAACCAGACAGGATCTGCCAGAGCCGCCAACCAGACAGGATCTGCCAGAGCCGCCAACCAGACAGGATCTGCCAGAGCCGTCAGCCAGTCATGAGCTGTCCCTCAGCCCAGAGCGGCTATTTACCCAGAACTGCCCCTCAGTCCAGAGCTGTCTCTCTGTCCGGAGCTGCCTTTCAGTCCGGAGTTGCCCCTCTATCCTGAGCTACCTCTCTATCCTGAGCTATCCCTCTGTCCTGAGCTATCCCTCTGTCCTGAGTTATCCCTCTATCCCGGGGCTGCCCCTTGTATTGATGTTACCCAAAAGATTAAGTGGGTGTAGTATGAGGGTGGTCATTTGTAGGGGGAGATGGAAGCTGGGATTGACTATGGTGGGGTGGGGACCTCGCCCGGAGCCTGAGCCACCACCGTGGTCAGATGCCCACCCAGACCCTCCCCTAGACTTTGTGCTGGTGCGCCCGGAGTTCGCACCTTATGGGGGGGGTTATGTCACGTTCCTGACCTATTTCTGTTAGTTTGTTGTATGTGTTAGTTGGTCAGGACGTGAGTTTGGGTGGGCATTCTATGTTTTCTGTTTCTATGTTGGTTTATGGGTTGCCTGGTATGGCTCTTAATTAGAGGCAGGTGTTTGGCGTTCCTCTAATTAAGAGTCATATTTAGGTAGGTGGTTTCACAGTGTTCGTTGTGGGTGGTTGTCTCCTGTGTCTGTGTTTTGTCGCACCATACGGGACTGTTCGGTTTGGTTTGTTCATTGTTAATTTATGTGTAGGCTATATTCCCTGTTCGTGCGTTATTTGTGTTATGTGAGTCCGTCGTCCAGGTCTGTCTACACCGTTTGTTATTTTGTTAGTTTTTCCAAGTGTATTTCGTTTCGTGTTTTTTCCCGTCTTGTTTAATAAATTATGTCTTCAACCTCCGCTGCATTTTGGTTCCCTCACTACTCCTCCTTTTCGGTTGAAGAGGAGGAGGACCGCCGATACACTCAGTGTATATACACAGTATATGATAGAAACAACTTTGTTGTCTTTCTGATACAATGTAACGGGCAGCCAATCCAAAACGCTTATTTCAAGGGAAGTGAGGGCTGTCCTTGGGGCCAACATGGAGCCAATGAGCAACGGCACATCAGTCCAATTTCGGCAGCCTATGTGGAGCCAATATTTTAGCCCGAATTGGGCCCACATCGTGTCAATGTGGACATGTTTGCTGGTCACACTGTCATTGAGATTGCAGTAAAGCCAAACGTATCAATCTTCACCTCTCGTTCTGTGCATGTACTGTGTGCACAAATGGATACTTCATACAAAAGTGTATTTTTTGCATGACTGAGTCTCAGTGCATCAGCCCTCTCCTTCTCAAAAGTAGTCGTCTCAGGAAGGAAAATTCAATCAGGTGCCAGTAGAAAAGCTATTGAGAAAGCGGAGCGGCCAGGAGTGTCTGTGTCTCTGTTTGGAGATAACGGGACTCAGATAAGCCTAGAAGAGAGGAAGTGTTTTCTCCTACGCTCTGATGGAAAAAGGAACATTTGTTGATTTTCAGACGATTGGCGTGGGCTCTCAAAAGACACGGCTAAGGAAGCGTTTGTGTTTCCGTGTGTCTATCCGTGTGCGTGCTCAAACGATTGACGTGGGCTCTTCAAAAACACGGCTAAGGAGGTGTGTGTGAAGATTGGATCCCTGGTTGGTTAGACTGGCAAGAGGCATTTTTAGTCAAGAGCTGCCACCCGCTTACTGGAGCAAGAAGTATCTCACACAAGCAGGGCCAGCCAGTACACATACATTGACGAGCACACATACACGTTTACGAACGAAAGCATGCAGGCACGCACAGGTGCCAGACACACACACAAGGAGGAGGAGAAGGAGGAGGTGGAGCAGGAGAAGAAGAAAAAGGAGAGAGTAGCAGGAGAAGAAGGAAGAAGAGGAGGAGCAGGAGAAGGAGGGGGAGGAGCAGGAGAAGAAGAAGGAGGTGGAGCAGGAGAAGAAGAAAGAGGAGAAAGGAACAGGAGAAGAAGGAAGAAGAGGAGGAGAAGGATGAGGAGCAGGAGGAGAAGCAGGAGGAGGAGAAGAAAGAGGAGGAGGAGGAAGATGTACTGTGGCCTTAAACAACCCCAGATTTCATTCATGTTTACCTGTCCTTGGCTATGTTCTCTAAATGTGCTGAGAACACCTGTTAAAGTTTCTATGTATTAGTCCACCAAGACCAATGTTTATCAGTGGTGACTGGTGGGAGGAGATATCATCATTGAAATGCCTGAAATTGAATAAATGAACAGGAATCAAACACATCAAACAAATGGTTTCCTTGTGTTTGAGTCCAGTCCATTCATTCCATTCCAGCCATTTTAATGAGCCTGTCCTCCAATATATCTCCTCCCACCAGCCACCTCTGATGTGTATATGAAGTGGGGGACTGAGCTTCATAGACTAAATACTCTGAAAAGGCCTGCTGGTCCAGTGAGCGAGAGGTGGAGGAGCTGAAGAGAGAGAACACAGACAGACCAAAGGTGGCCTTCTCTGCTGCTTTAGGCCGTCCAGTGGGCCCCTACAATACTGCTGTCACATTAGTGTACAACAATGTCATCACAAACATTGGCAATGCCTACAGCCCAATTACAGGGGCCTTCACAGCACCAGTGAGAGGTGTCTACTACATCAGAATCACTGGTATGGACAACCGCATCTCAAAAAGGGTGGGTGTATCCATGAAAAAGAATGTCAAGTACCATATAATGTGGGCAGGTCAGAAGAATGTAGCAGATCATCAGTATGTATCCAATGCAGTGATTCTAGAGCTGGAGGAAAGGGATGTGGTCTATATGGAACTCGATACAGGCTTTAGGCTCTATGATGATCACGATAAACACAGTATCTTCAGTGTCTTTCTGCTCTTCCCTATGTGAGAAAAGCTGACATGCAATCAGATGAACTGTAGTCTTTCTCTTGATTCTGTCACATTGAATTTAAACTCTGTGGATTCCTGAATTGTACAATAAAGGCTTGTAAAATCTCTCTGTTTCTCTCTCTCTCTCCTTCACATAAACAGACATGAGGTGTGCACTACTCACAATCCTCCAAACTTAAAGGGTAACACTTTACAAAAAGGTACCATTTGCAAAGGGGTTATAATTACGTTATTAACGACTATTTAATTATTTGTAAATATATTATTAACCATTAAGAAACTGTTATATCGCATTGGTCAAAATAGTGCAATAACTGGTCAGTTTCCCAAATAGAGAGTCAATATTTACCTTCATTTATTAACCATTTATAAATGCACTTACAAATGCTTTTAAGACTAACCCTTATGTATCATCATGCAACCTTATTTTCAATAGTTGCACATTTTCTCACTTCTGGGTGTGATGAATTGGTGCTCTGTCCCGGGAACAGAAAAGGTTGGTTTTCATTATTTGTCTTGACCCACCTTTGAAACCCTGATGCCCAGGGCAAATTTACATCCAGGACATTATTGATGTGAAATGGTAACCGTAATACCTTTGGTTGGAGAAACAGTTGAGGAGGTATCCTCTCAAAACTGTGAAATGTTTTGGTCTTCGTACCCACAATTCATTGACTGAACATGTTTAACAAAGTGTTGAATCTTCTCTCATGAATGCAATGATGAGTACCCAATACTGTCAACAGTGAAAAGGCGACTCCGGGACGCTGGCCTTCTAGGCAGAGTTCCTCTGTGCAGTGTCTGTGTTCTTTTGCCCATCTTAATCTTTTATTTTTATTGGCCAGTCTGAGATATGGCATTTTCTTTGCAACTCTGCCTAGAAGGCCAGCATCCCGGAGTCGCCTCTTCACTGTTGACGTTGAGACTGGTGTTTTGCGGGTACTATTTAATGAAGCTGCCAGTTGAGGACTTGTGAGGCGACTGTTTCTCAAACTGGACACTCTAATGTACTTGTCCTCTTGCTCAGTTGTGCACCGGGACCTCCCACTCCTCTTTCTATTCTGGTTAGAGCCAGTTTGAGCTGTTCTGTGAAGGGAGAAGTACACAGCGTTGTACGAGATCTTCAGTTTCTTGGCAATTTCTCGCATGGAATAGCCTTCATTTCTCAGAACAAGAATAGACTGACGAGTTTCAGAAGAAAGGTCTTTGTTTCTGGCCATTTTGAGCCTGAAATTGAACCCACAAATGCTGATGCTCTAGATACTCCACTAGTCTAAAGAAGGCCATTTGTATTGCTTCTTTAATCAGAACAACAGTTTTCAGCTGTGCTAACATAATTGCAAAAGGGTTTTCTTATGATCAATTAGACTTTTAACATGATAAACTTGGATTTGCTAACACAACATGCCAAACACAGGAGGGATAGTTGCTGATAATGGGCCTCTTTACGCCTATGTAGATATTCCATAAAAAATCATCAGTTTCTAGCTACAATAGTCATTTACACCATTAACAATGTCTACACTGTATTTCCTACCAATTTAATGTTATTTTAATCGACAAAAAAAGCTTTCTTTCAAAAACAAGGACATTTCTAGGTGACCCCAAACTTTTGAACGGTAGTGTATGTAAATGGGATATTTCAGTTTTTATTTTTAATACATTTTAGAAATAAATAAATATAAATGTTTTTGCTTTGTCATTATGGGGTATTGTGTGTAGATTGATGAGGGAAAAAACTATATAATAACAAAATGTGGAATAAGTCAAGGGGTTAATACTTTCTGAAGGCAAGACACATGGGAGTTGACCATTGGTCTGAAAACCAACCATTTCTGTTCCTGGGACGGAGCAACAATGCATCACACGCAAAAGTGAGAAAACAATAATTGTTTAACTGTGCAACCATTTAAAATAAGGTTGCATGATGCATTTGGGTTCAATATTATACGCATTTGTAAGTGCATTTATAATAGCTGGAGGGAAATAGTGGCTCACTGGCTATCACACTATTTTGACCAATGGTATATAATGCATTTACAAATGATTAAATAACTGTTAATAACCTAATTACAAACCCGTTATAAACCCTTTACAAATAGAACCATATTGTAAAATGTTACCACTTAAGGCAATAATCAAACTTGTCATCCTTGCTTCAAAGTGTGATATCACAGTGAATAGTACGATAATGTAGTGTAACCTTTCTTATCATACACTATCCTAATCTATTGTAGCAGTCCCCATTGACTTTCCCATGGCTTTACACAACCCGAAATGTTGATGGCGTGGCATGTGGTAATCTTTACCTGGGTTCTGTTACATTACACAGTGACTTGGCTATATTGTGTAAATGCTCCACTAGGGACATCTGTTAAATTTCCAATGTATTAGTCCACTGTGGCCAATGAATGACGTGACATGGAGTAATCTTGACTTGTGTTCTGTTACATCAAACACAGTCCTTGGCTATGTTCTCTAAATGTACTGAGGACACCTGTTAAAGTTTCCATGTATGAGTCCACCGCAACCAATGTGTATCAGTTTTGACTGGTTGTGCAGAATGACAGATGTTTACCTTGTCAGCTCGGGGATTCAATCCAGCAATATTTTGGTTACTGGCCCAACGCTCTAACCACTAGGCTACCTGCCGCCCCAGAGGGTGGTGTTTAATTCCCTTCATCTGACCATCAGAGTGTCATCAACGATCATGCATGTCAGTTCAGTGCACACAGACTAACAGAGAAAATGTAATATTTGAGAACACATTTATTTACGAATATATGCTTCTGTCTGTTTTAGGCAATGTCATCTCCCACACCCCTGATAAAAAAAAAAAAAAACTCTCCAGAATCCATATGACTGAAATCCATCGCAGTGACTGAGAACTTTAACCCCTGTATAATGCCCCGTGTTCAATAGCACATGGTGCGTGCGGTGAAGCACCGCTTCCCATTCATTTTCAATGGAAGGAACGCGGTGAGAAGCGGAGAGGGCAGGGAAGGTGGTGGCGTGAGAGGCGGTGAAAAATATAAACTATTCCCAACTTTATGCAAATCACCAGCGGCAACCGCTGGGCGATGGATGACCAATCATATCGAGTGACGAATTTGACTCTATGCGACCCAAGACTGGAGACTTTCTTCAGCAAAGATAGCTGACAAAAATACTAGGATGGAAGGAAATGTAAGTGATTATAACATTATAACAAATCATGCAACATTTTTTTACAGTTGATAGGAATATGTTAGTTAATGTAGAGACAAACGATTACGCATATTTTTTTGTCATAAAGTTAATTTCCAAAAATTGCAATTTAGCAAGCTAGCTGACTAGCTCACATTAGCCAGCTAGCTGGCTAGCTTTATGGGTGTTGTGACATGAGTATGAAATTGTAATTCTGGTTGTTTAATATTTTAGGGACTCAAGAAGCAACCATCACACCAAGCTGTCGTCCTGTGAAACAGTGGATGTAAAGAATCTAGCTAGCTAAACCATTTACTGCAAATTGAATGTACAATTTTGTAAGCTTGCCTTGCTGATATTTGCCATGCAATGCAGATAAAGTAACTTGGCAAGCTAACGATTTTCTTGTGGAGGATAAAAATAGCTGTATGCCTATGGATGTTGGGCTAGCAATGTAGCCGATCTGTGTATGGACCATTACATGTTTGTAATACATATTAGTTCAGGACCTAGCTATGAACCTCAGCTATCATAGCCAGTTGTAACAACTTCAAAACAGTCTGAATGACATTAATGAAGCCTATGGATTGAGTAGTAGAATATGATATAACTTTGTGCCAAGGATGCAAGTCATATATACATGTAGTTATACCATGCATGAGATCCCCACATTGTAGCCTGTACATGTAATATATTCACTGATCATGTACTCTACCGTGGCAAATAAAGGTGCAGTTCAGGTATGAATGTCTTTGGGATCATTTTTCAATTCAATCCAATACCAGGAGTATCAAATTCCAGTCTTTGAATGATGCTGTGTCTGCATGTATGTCTTACAATTATACACTTCAACAGTGTTCACCAATCTTGGTCCTGGGACTGTCACACCCTGATCTGTTTCACCTGTCCCTGTGATTGTCTCCATCCCCTCCAGGTGTCGCTTATTTTCCCCAGTGTATTTATCCCTGTGTTTCCTGTCTCTGTGCCAGTTCGTCTTGTATGTTTCCAAGTCAACCAGCATTTTTCCCTTTCTCCTGCTTTTTGCATTTCTCCTTTTTCTAGACCTCCCGGTTTTGACCCTTGCCTGTTTCTGGACATTGTACCCGCCTGCCTGACCATTCTGCCTGCCTTGACCACGAGCCTGTCTGCCACTCTGTACCTCTTGGACTCAAATCTGGTTTTCACTTTTTGCCTGTCCACGACCATTATATCTTGCCTACTCCTTTTGGATTAATAAACATTGTCAGACTCCAACTATCTGCCTCCTGTGTCTGCATCTGGGTCTCGCCTTGTGTCATGATAGGGACATCAATGGTTACACATTGTAACTATGCAATAGACTAGAAACATGATTTAACTAGTTAAAGGCTGATTTTGTAATTCATATATACAGAAATATAATTTAAAAAACACAGCACTCTACACTTCCTATGCATCATGTAAATAGTCTTAAACCAGTTCATCTTAATATCTAATGCCCTTCATCTGCATTGATCTGATAAACACAGGATAACTGTAGTATTTCATCCAATGAGAGACTTAATTTCAACTAGTAGAGAATGTGAATCGCTTTCTTGAAAGAAGTTCATTATTCAAGTGTTATAAATACATAATACATGCATTATAAATTATATAAATACAAGTTCAATCTGTACTTTAATGCACATCTGGTATGCATTCTAAAAACAGAGGAAGAAAGAGGAGGTGGCGAGAGAGTTGTAAAAGACAAAGGGAAAGAGGTACGAACAGAGGAGCAGGGAAGGCAGCATATGATTAATGAATCACAGTGCTAGCCTAATATTATCTCAGTTCATCACAATTACATAATAGTGTCTTTAGTGGTGTCTCCTAACCAGCCTTGGGCTCCCAGTCGGCCCAAAGGTTATTTTAAGAGCGGGTGAGGTGGAGATGACAGGACTGGGGGTTGGCATCCTCTCTCACATCAAAACATACCTGCAGACGAGAAACAGAAAGAGAGATAGCATGTTAAAGCATTGTGTTTTTTTATTCTAACAATGTCAGTCATCATAATCATCAGGAGATGAAATGCAAAACTGACCTTGGATCATTAACTCTGGGACTACTGCATCTCTATCTGTATTTCAATATAAAGCATATCTTTAATAATACTTCCTGTTCACCTGACCAAATGACTGATCATGCAGACTTCTCCTCTGGCACACGGCAGTGAGCTGCAGATCCTTTCCTGGTCCTCGTGTCCATCCTCATGAAGTTATGCAGGACATAGGTAGCCTTCACACACCTGAATTCCTCCAGGAGGCAGTCCCAGATGGCCCTGGTCATCCAATCTTGCAGTTCCCTACATGGTAACTGTAGGCAATCGTTTTGAAACAATCTCCAGTTACAAGGTATCTGTAGGAATGTGGAAGATCATGTCATTATTAGACTTTTACATCACCAGGTAATTGTGGATTACTAAAGCATTATATCCCTTATAACAAATCATGATAACATTGGATTGATAGATGCATGTGCACACACATGTGTAGCATATGACAATAACAGGATCATATCAAGGATAGCATCACAAATGAATACATAAATACCACTTGAAGCTTGATGATGAGTTGATCATTTCAATGCCGTGCATATGCAAAAACAAAAATGTGCACCATTTTGAGTCCACGGGACCAGGACTGAGAACCACTGCTCTTCATTGGGACCTCTTCATCTGTAGACAGCTCTTTTTATCTGAGGACAGAACACCTCACAAGAAACAGACTTCATTATACTCAAATTACACCGCATTGAATATTATGATACTATTATCTCCGTCCTCACTTCTAGGGACTGGAACTACACAAGTACCTTACCTATCCAGAATAGCCTACTCTCTCACTTTGACAGTTGGGGCTGCTATACTTTCACCCTCCTTCATGGTTGTTAGCTAGCTACCTACAAATGCATTTGGAGTTTTTTTTTTTACAGTGATAAATACATCAAGATAGCTAGCTAATATGAAGTTAGGTAGCTGGTGATATTTATTTAACTTAACTAACTATCTATACAGTATGTAAAGTTGGTTAGATAGCTAGGTAGCCAACTAGCTAGCTCATTTAGCAGCTCATTAGAGTTAGCCTGCACTGCATCTAGTTAACTAATAATACTTTTTTTTTCATTTTTGAAATGTATTTACTTACTAGAATAGGTTCTCCCAGCCTTGTGGACAATTGGAAACAGGGCAGAAAAGTTTGTTTGTGACCAGAGCATTTTAGAGCATATTACTATTGAACTATTTACCCATTTAATAACCAGACCTTCATACAAACTTGCTATGCTGTATTCTTGACGCACAATCAAACGTGCTGCTATGCTGCCATATGCTGCCAGCACACCCACAAGCCAGTCACAATGGGTGGCCTAAGCGGCACGCTTCAATTTACCGCTTGCTAGGGAACATGCGCCGTAAGAAAGAGTTGTGTGAAAAGATGGTACAAAGGAATATCTCTGTCTTTGAGTTGGTGCCAAAAAGGAACCTTTATGAACTGAATTTTTGCATGGGTGTTGAGTTGACACCAGTTGCGAGTTTCTATGGTAGGCAAATTAAATTGGCGGGGCTCCAGATGCTCCTGATAGTGCATCATAAGTTAATGGGACATCACGAGGGGTGCATGTGGGCGCGAATTCAGAATGGCATAGAGCGGTAGCGGCATATGTTGTGGGTGCCTTCAGGCTTTGTCTCTGCATCACGCCGGGCCCAGTGCTGCAGCAGCCGGTCAAAATGGACCCAGCACAGCGGGCATTATTTAAAAGAGGAAGCAGGACCCATCAATATCTCCAGCTGTGCCAATGACTATCTGTGATGACAGCCCATCTACTTATGCAATATTTATTCTGACAGTGACAGGCAGCTAATGCGCTGTGATTGAGTCAACCCCAAAGTCCTCTACAAGTAGCCTAGGCCTATGCAAGGGCTTTACCACTGGCCATAATTAGGCTAATCGCTATCATATTTTTGTTTAATAGCAGAGATATCTGTGACCAATTAGATTGAATAACTTTCGCTAATAACCATAAAGTACATCGCATTAATAATAACTAGACCTATGACAGTATGAGGACTCTTCTCTTAGGGCCAAAACACTTCAGAAACTACAGAATTATGCTGGCAGCGATTCAAATAAATCTTCAAATGATAAACCCCATATAAACTCTCAGATCTGTGTGATGCATTAGGCCTAAATATATCCTTTCTTGTTATTTGTTGAATATTTCCATTGAACTTTTTTTATTTTCATATTTTATTTTGGGGTTTTATGCATTCCCAACTTTGTAGCCTTCAACATAACATTCCTCTCTATTTAAAACAGGTGAGGGATCACATTACTTAGGTTGTTTGAATGTAGCCTATTCCTCATCAAATTGGAAAAGTTTTAGCCTAATCTAGCACATTCCCATAACGCCTCAATCACACAGACTGCGTCATTGCGTTTTGGTACACCAGCAGTACATTCATTTCCAACAGAATGCTGTCTTTGCCCTGCAGCATTGTGTTGCAGAGGCAGTTGCAGTGTGTTCTGTGTGGTGCATATGTATGCATCAAATTGTATGCCTCGATCACACTGACAGCACCATTGCGCAAAACAGAACACAGTATCATCTGGATATGTGTGCAACAAAAGTTGAACATTCGCCTTCTGCTACCATTTCTGTCAAGCCGTCTACGCCTACAGTTTACATACATTCAATAAATCCAACTTATGCACCACACAGAACACACTCTAACTGCCTCTGCAATGCAATGCTGCAAGGCAAATGCAGCGTTCCATTGGAAATGAATGTACTTCTGGTGTACCAAAATGCAATGATGCTGTCGGCATGATCGAGGCATTAGACTTAACAGAAATAGTAGCAAAATGTGAATTGGAATGTTGCACACATATCCAATTCAAATATTGATCGATATTTATACATAATGAAAAACGTTTGACTGCAGAATTTATTACAGCATTGATGCATTACGCTGCTGGTTTGATCAAGGCGTAGACATGCAGTCTACTATGTGCAGTTTTGTGCAACTCTATCAATCAGTGAGAAGCCAGGTTTCCATCCAATTAGTGACAGATTTTCATGCAAATACAGTACATTCGGAAAGTATTCAGACCCCTTGACTTTTTCCACATTTTGTTACGTAACAGCCTTATTCTAAAATTGATTTAAAGAAATGTTTTGCCATCATCAATCTACACACAATACCACATAATGACAAAGCAAAAAAACGAAATATGACATTTACATAGGTATTCAGACCCTTTACTCAGTACTTTGTTGAAACACATTTGGCAGCGTTTACAGCCACGCGTCTTCTTGGGTATGATGCTACAAGCGTGGCACACCTGTATTTGTGGAGTTTCTCCCATTCTTCTCTGCCGATCCTTTCAAGCTCTGTCAGGTTGTATGGGGAGCGTCGCTGCACAGATATTTTCAGGTCTCTGTAGAGATGTTTGATCGGGTTCAAGTCCGGGCTCTGGCTGGGCCACTCAAGAACATTCAGAGACTTGTGCCGAAGCCACTCCTGCAATGTCTTGGCTGTGTGCTTAGGGTTGTTGTCCTGTTGGAAGGTGAACCTTCATCCCAGTCTGAGGTCCTGAGCACTCTGGAGCAGGCTTTCATCAAGGATCTCTCTGTACTTTAAGCCGTTCATCTTTCCCTCGATCCTGACTAGTCTCCCAGTCCCTGCCGCTTAAAAACATCCCCACAGCATGATGCTGCTACCAACTTGCTTCACCGTAGGGATGGTGCCAGGTTTCCTCTAGACGTGACGCTTGACATTCAGGCCAACAAGTTCAATCTTGGTTTCATCAGACGAGAGAATCTTGTTTCTCATGGTCTTAGAGTCCTTCAGGTGCCTTTTGGCAAACTCCAAGTGGGCTGTCATGGCCTTTACTGAGGAGTGGCTTCCATCTGGCCACTCTACCATAAATGCCTGACTGGTGCAGTGCTGCAGAGATGGTTGTCCTGAAAGGTTCTCCCATCTCCACAGAGGAACTCAAGAGCTCTGTCAGAGTGACCATCGGGTTCTTGGTCACCTCCCTGACCAAGGCCCTTCTCCCCTGATTGCTCAGTTTGGCCGAGCGGTCAGCTCTAAGAAGAGTCTTGGTGGTTCCAAACTTCTTCCATTTAAGAATGATGGAGGCCTCTTTGTTCTTGGGGACCTTCAATGCTGCAGACATTTTTTGATATCCTTCCCCAGATCTGTGCCTTGACACAATCCTGTTTCGCTTGGTTTTTGCTCTGACATGCACTATCAACTGTGGGACCTTTTATAGACAGGTGTGGGCCTTTCCAAATCATGAATATAAATTAAATGTATCACAGGTGGACTGAAATCAAGTTGTAGAAACATCTCAAGGATGATCAATGGAACCAGGATGCACCTGAGCTCAATTTTGAGTCTCATAGCAAAGGGTCTGAATACTTATGTAAATAAGTATTTCTGTTTTCACTTTGTCATTATTGTGTGTAGATTGATGAGGATTTTTATTTATTTAATCCATTTTAGAATAAGGCTGTAAAGTAACTAAATGTGGAAAAAGGGAAGGGGTCTGCAGACGGATTACCAGGACGTGTACTCCGAGCATACGCTGACCTACTGGCAAGTGTCTTCACTGACATTTTCAACCTCTCCCTGTCTGAGTCTGTAATACCAACATGTTTCAAGCAGACGACCATAGTCCCTGTGCCCAAGAACACTAAGGTAGCCTGCCTAAATAACTACCGACCCGCAGCACTCACATCTGTAGCCATGAAGTGCTTTGAAAGGCTGGTCATGGCTCACATCAACACCATTATCCCAGAAACCCTAGACCCACTGCAATTTGCATACCGTCCAACAGATCCACAGATGATGCAATCTCTATTGCACTCCACACTGCACTTTCATACCTGGACAAAAGGAACACCTATGTGAGAATGCTGTTCATTGACTACAGCTCAGCGTTCAACACCATAGTGCCCTTAAAGCTCATCACTAAGCTAAGGACCCTGGGACTAAACACCTCCCTCTGCAACTGGATCCTGGACTTCCTGACAGGCCGCCCTCAGGTGGTAAGGGTAGGTAACAACACATCCGCCATGCTGATCCTCAACACGGGGGCCCCTCAGGGGTGTGTGATTAGTCCCCTCCTGTACCACCTGTTCACTCATGACTGCACGGCCAGGCACGACTCCAACACCATCATTAAGTTTGCCGATGACACAACAGCATGGCGGATGCCTGATCACTGACAATGACGAGACAGCCTATAGGGTGGAGGTGTGGTGCAAGGACAACAACCTCTCCCTCAACGTGTTCAAGACAAAGGAGATGATTGTGGACTACAGGAAAAGGACTGAGCACACCCCCATTCTCATCGATGGGGCTGTAGTGGAGCAGGTTAAGAGCTTCAAGTTCCTTGGCATCCACGTCACCAATAAACTATCATGGTCCAAGCACACCAAGACAGTCGTGAAGAGGGCACGACAAAACGTATTCCACCTCAGGAGACTGAAAAGTTTTGGCATGGGTCCTCAGATCCTCAAAAGGTTCTACAGCTACACAATTGAGTTAATCCTGACTGGTTGCATCACTGCCTGGTATGGGAACTGCTCGGCCTCTGACCGCAAGGCACTACAGAGGATAATGCGTACGGCCCAGTATATCACCGGGGCCAAGATTCCTACCATCCAGGACCACTATACCAGGCGGTGTCAGAGGAAGACCCTAACAACTGCCAAAGACTCCAGCCACCCTAGTCATAGTCTGTTCTCTCTGCTACCGCACGGCAAGTGGTACCGGAGCACCAAGTCTAGGTCCAAGAGGTTTCTAAACAGCTTCTACCCCCAAGCCATAAGACTCCTGAACATCTAATCAAATGGCTCCCCAGACTATGTGCATTGACCCCCCCCTTCTTTGTTGCTGCTACTCTTTGTTATTATCTATGCATAGTCACTTTAATAACTCTACCTACATGTACATATTACCTCAATTACCTCGACTAACCGGTGCCGCTGCACATTGACTCTGTACTGGTAGCCCCTGTATATAGCCCTGTATATAGCCTCGCTATTGTTATTTACTGCAGCTCTTTAATTATTTGTTAATTTTATTTCCAACTTTTTTTTGTATTTTCTTAAAACTGCATGGTTGGTTAACGGCTTGTAAGTAAGCATTTCACTGTAAGGTCCCCTGTTGTGTTCGGCGCATGTGACAAATACAATGTGATTTGATTTGATTGATTTTGTCACGCTCTGGGATGCGATGTATAAATCCACTTAGAACGCGGAGTTAATGAAATGGCAAGGAACATTTGGGGCAGTCTCTCTATAAAATTCGCTGGCCATACACCAATACATGGATTTGACAGTCAAACTATCACTTAAATAGCAGCCAACCATTTTAACTGTTGATATATGCTGCGTCATGTTTCTTTGAAGTTAACTAACTGAAAAACTGGTTTGTTAACATTTCCGTGATGGCAGAATCCTGAAATTAACATTAGGCGTTACAAAATATAGATATAAACCTATAAGAAGTTCTCATCTAACCATCCATGTATAGGTTATTCCAAGTTTCCTTGTGGCCTTTGAATAGTGTTAGTTTAAACAGCACTACACCCCCAATTATTTGCCCCCTGTTCTATTGATTTCAGCGTGATATCGATTTGAGTTATTGACAAGTGTTGCGTTTCTCTTTCTGTTTTGGTGGCCCGCAAATCAAAATGCATCACTCCAAAATGTAGCCCACTGTCTTCTGCAGGTTGTTCTCTAACCAGCGATATAAAAAATATATGTTATTAGTTTCAACAGCGCATACAGCTGGTTTTTGGTGCATGCGCTTGTTTAAAAGGTGCTCATTTAAAATAAATAGAAGTAATATGATTATGTGTGAATAGTACATTTTCTGTTTTCAGTATATTACATATATTTATTGATTTGGACACGTTAAAATTGTGTTTCGACATTGGGCTATTTATCAAAATGTCTATCGAGTCAAAAGCCTCTGAAAAACAAGTGACAGTGGCATTTGTTTTGAGTGCACATGAAATCTGGAATATACTTTACAACATGTATTCCAATTTATTTTCTAATCACACATCCTACCTAACTTAAAGACCTAATTGGCGTAGCCTAAACGGGAGAGGAAAAGGAACTAAACGCTTAACAACCGTCTGTCTAGCTCTCCCGGCTCCCTGTCTGTCTGTCCCTGCGTGTGCTTGGCTAATGGAGGTACCTGGCTGTGCTGTTATTTGTTCCTGTCAGAGCGGGGGCACTGGTTTGTAGAGACGCGTGATGAATGCTGCTGCCGCCACAGCTGCCTATTATAAATGCTGTGAACCTTCGGACGACTCAGAGGAGGAGGGGAAAACAGGAGTTATGCATGAAAGTGCTACGTCAATATTGGACAGTTTGCCCAGCTAAAGGTTGGAGGCTTACAAGGCCAGCAGGCTGGTTATACAGGGGCCTGCACTCCCACCAGACCTGGGATCAAATGCTATTTGATATAATTTCAAATACTTTAACTGTGCTTTAGTGAGCATTCCTGTTGCAATGGAAAATATTTTGAATAGTATTTGAACCCCGGTCTGGCTCTGTATGTTTCTGTAGACGAATGTGAATTTGATAGAATGGCATATCAGAGCGATGAGGTGCAGAAAGTCAAGGATGCACCGTTACACAACATGCTTTGTGTCAGGGGTGGCTCAATGTAAATAGTCTGGGTGGACATTTGATTAATTGTTAATCAGTCTTATGGCTTGGGGGTAGAAGCTGTTACATGCTGACCAGACCGGACACGTAGCGTGCACGAGCGTCGCAAAATAAATTTAGAAATCCATGTTATTCAATTATTGCACCCACACTGCTCGCGCGCGCCAACGAGCGTCTGCGATGCCAAGGGCTAAAATAGAACTCCTTTCTATTTCTGACGCAGATCGCGCTGGAAGTCCTGCCTCTCCCATCTCCTCATTGGTTAATAGAAGCAGTTACCCACGTGCCATCTCCTCATTGGTTATACCCACGGGGGGTGATTGAAAGACTAACTGTTTTGCCGGTCGTCGTGGTAATACCATGAAAGTTTAGATGCGATCACCATATAAGTTCAAAGATGAAAAAGCCTGGAAGGAGGAGAGATGACTAGAAAAGATTCGGTTGGCCATTTTATGTGTGGATTAATTGTCGGAGTAGAGGACCTTGTAACATAACAACTCAATGTTTATATCCCAGGACAAATTAGCTAGCAACAGCAAGCTAGCTAAACAGGACAAACTAGCTAGCAAGTGCAAGCTTACTAGCTAAATTGCCATACATGTTTAATGCTTTTCGACCTGTCCCCAAATTAATGTCATTGGTTCAGAGTTTGTTTTGATATTTTAAGCTGCGTGTCGTGATCGCTTTTGGTGTAGGGGGACAAAATAAATGTATGCACAATAGCGCATGATGGCGCAAGTGCGCAGACGGTTTGGGTTCCGTGTTGAGGAGCCTTTTGAACCTAGACTTGGTGCTCCAGTACCGCTTGCTGTGCGGTAGCAGAGAGAACAGTCTATGACTTGGGTGAACAGATTCTTTGACAATTTTTTGGGCCTTCCTCTGACACCGCCTAGTATATACAGTACCAGTCAAAAGTTTAGACACACCTACTCATTTAGGGGGTTTTCTTTATTTGTACTATTTCCTACACTGTAGAATAATAGTGAAGACATCAACACTATGAAATAGCACATATGGAATCATGTAGTAACCCAAAAAGTGTTAAACAAATCAAAATATATTTTACATTTGAGATTCTTCAAAGTAGCCACCCTTTGCCTTGATGACAGCTTTGCACACTCTTGGCATTCTCTCAAACAGCTTCATGAGGAATGCTTTTCCAACAGTCTTGAAGGAGTTCCCACATATGCTGAGCACTTGTTGGCTCTTTTTCCTTCACTCTGCGGTCCAACTCATCCCAAACCATCTCAATTAGGTTGAGGTCAGGTGATTGTGGAGGCCAGGTAATCAGATGCAGCACTCCATCACTCTCTTTGGTCAAATAGCCCTTACACAGCCTGCAGGTGGGTTTTGGGTCATTGTCCTGTTGAAAAACAAATGATAGTCCCACTAAGCCCAAACCAGATGGTATGGCGTATTGCTGCAGAATTCTGTGGTAGCCATGCTGGTTAAGTGTGCCTTGAATTCTAAATAAATCACAGACAGTGTCCGCAGCAAAGCAACCCCCACAACATCCCACTTCCTCCTCCATGCTTCACGATGGGAACCACACATGTGGAGATCATCCGTTCACCTACTCTGCGTCTGACAAAGACACGGCGGTGGGAACCAAAAAATTATAATTTGGACTCATGAGACCAAAGAACAGATTTCCACTGGTCTATTTCTTGGCCCAAGCAAGTATCTTCTTATTGGTTTCCTTCGGTTGTGGTTTCTTTGCAGCAATTCGACCACGAAGCCTGATTCATACAATCTCCTCTGAACAGTTGATGTTGAGATGTGTCTGTTACTTGAACTCCGTGAAGAATTTATTTGGGCTGCAATCTGAGATGCAGTTAATTCTAATGGACTTATCCTCTGCAGCAGAGGTAACTATGGGTCTTCCATTCCTGTGGCGGTCTTCATGAGAGCCAGTTTCATCATAGCGCTTGATGGTTTTTGTGGCTGCAATTGAAGTAACTTTCAAAGTTCTTGAGATGTTCTGAATTGACTGACCTTCATGTCTTAAAGTAATGATGGACTGTTGTTTTTCTTTGCTTTTCGAGCTGTACTTGCCATAATATGGACTCGTATTTTACCAAATAGGGCTATCTTCTGTGTACCACCCCTACCTTGTCACAACACAACTGACGAGTTAAGAAGGAAAGATATTCCACAAATTAACAAGGCACACCTGTTATTTGAAATGCATTCTAGGTGACTACCTCATGGTAGCTGGTTGAGATAATTCCAAGAGTGTGCAATGCTGTCATCAAGGCAAAGGGTGGTGTTATGGGATTTTTATGAATAATGACTAAATGAGGTATACATTTAACATTTAACTAACAGAATTATATCCTGTCTGATGAAGAATATTCGTCCATAAGAAAGAGGGACTGTTAGCAGGCAAGGAACTGTGGCAGACATCTTGTGACCACTGTGGAACTGATAACAGGGAAGGAAGTCTCTCCACCCAGGGAGGGGAGAAACCTTGGGCTTGTAGTAGATTGTATAACAGGTGGCAGGCAATGTATGAGAAGGACTTGTGAACTATATTGTCATTGTATTAGAGGAGGAGGGACATTTATGATGAAATGAGAGGTATATAAACCAATGTACATGTAATGATTGGCAGAGCGCTCTCGTAAATACATTTTCTGACTATTGTGGCTGGGCCTCCGTCTGATTCATTTCAACCAGTTTCTTACAAATTCTGGGTTTCAGGCTGAGTAATTAATTCAATTGGGTATTATAAACACTGAGAACAAAATTCTCGTGACAACTGGTCCTTCGAGAGCCGGAATCCAATAACTGTCCTTGCCGTCCGAAGGTACCACGCCGAAATACCGTGCACGGGCAGGTCATTGACCCGTAAATTAAAGACCTGTCCCCTGACATTGGGGTTCCATAACAGGCCGGTATATACCTAAGGTCGGCAGAGACGGTGACGGGATCCAACCTACATTACTTTTCCCAGTCTACAAGACAGGTCAATCAATCTTTATTTATGAATTTGGGGGGAATGATTTAAGATATCTTTGATTTGATGTTCTAAAAGGCTTAGAATTAATCAATAATGGGTGCTTAATTATTCTAAACAGATTCACTAGGTTTCTACTTTGTAGTTTAAATGCACTAATGATTATGTGGGCTGAAGGCTGTAACAACACAGATTAAAACAATGAACGGTTATCACTTATTAACCATTATTTATTTCCTTTACTTTACTTTAATATAATATTTCAGTTGTTGCATATATTACGTTTGTTTTATTGATGACTCTATAGAGCTGCTGCCTATTCTGTCTGACAGAATCACAATTTTTTAGTTCTTCAAAAGTAAATAAGGTATACTTTTTCTGCACTGTGAACCCAAATGACAAAATAAAACTCTAGGACTGTAGGTTATGCATACGATGCGTTGTAGGCCTATAGGCTATGTTTACACTGCCTATGCCTCTTGAGTAAATCTGAGCTGAATATTTATTTTCAGGCTATTCCATTAAAACAACTAGAGCCAATGGGCACGTTGTAATAAAAATTCAAATCTTAATTGGCTCATTTCAAAAACCGTCCTTTTGTGAGGCGCAGCCGGGTACTAGTTCTGTACGGTGGCAAGTGGTGGGGTCGATAAACAAGAATAGGAGGATCCTTTAACAACAACACAACCTCTGCATTCAAGCAGCAGGTAGCCTAGTGTTTAGAGCGTTGGGCCAGTCACCGAAAGGTTACTGGATCGAATCCCCGAGCTGACAAAGTAAAAATCTGTCTTCTGCCTCTGAACAACGCACTATTCCCCGGTAGGCTGTCATTGTAAATAAGAATTAAAGAAGAAGAATTAAAGTAGCCCTTGGCAGCTGATTCTGTTCATATTTTTTGGAGTCTTTGGTTTATGTATGCTAGTGGCAAATGACTGAGATGACAATAATTAAAAGATTAAAACATTTGGAGAAAGATATTATGAAAAACTGTTAGGGGTGTAATGGTACACATATTAGTACAAAACCACTGGGTACAGGGACCTCAGTTTGGTCCGCACTGTGAACCCGAATTAATACATTAAAAAAACATTTACCAAAGAAAACAGTAGGCCTATAGGCTATGCCTATGCTGCCTATGCCTCTTGAGTAAGTCTTAGCTGAAAAAAACAACATTTCAGGCTATTCCAACTTGTTATGGATAGGGGGCAGCATTTTCACGTTTGGATGAATAGCGTGCCCAGAGTAAACTGCCTGCTACTCAGTCCCAGTTGCTAATATATGCATATTATTAGTAGATTTGGATAGAAAACACTCTGAAGTTTCTAAAACTGTTTGAATGATGTCTGTGAGTATAACAGAACTCATATGACAGGTGAAAACCTGAGAAAAATCCAACCAGGAAGTGGGAAATCTGAGGTTTGTAGGTTTTCAACTCTTGGCCTATCGAATACACAGTGTCTATGGGGTCATTTTGCACTTTCTAAGGCTTACACTAGATGTCAACAGTCTTTAGAACCTTGTTTGATGCTTCTACTGTGAAGTGGGGCCGAATGAGAGGGGAATGAGTCAGAGGTCTGCCAGAATGCCTTGAGCTTGTGACGCTCGTTCACGTGAGAGCGAGCTCTGTTCCATTGCTTTTCTGAAGACAAAGGAATTCTCCGGTTGGAACATTATTGAAGATTTATGTTTAAAACATCCTAAAGATTGATTCTATACTTCGTTTGACATGTTTCTACGGACTGTAATATGACTTTTCGTCTGAACTTTTTCCTGGACCTGCCCGCGCGTCGTGAGTTTAGATTGTGTACTGAACGCGTGAACCAAAAGGAGTAATTTGGACATAAATTATGAACTTTATGGAACAAATCAAACATTTATTGTGGAACTGGGATTCCTGGGAGTGCATTCTGATGAAGATCATCAAAGGTAAGTGAATATTTATAATGCTATTTCTGACTTATGTTGACTCCAACATGGTGGATATCTCGTTGGGTTGATTTGTCGTCTGAGCGCCGTACTCAGATTATTGCATGGTTTGCTTTTTCCGTAAAGTTTTTTTGGAATCTGACACAGGGGTTGCATTAAGGAGCAGTATATCTGTGAATAACACTTGTATCTTTTATCAATTTTTATTATGAGTATTTCTGTGATTTGTTGTGGCTCTGTGCAAATTCACGGGATGTTTTGGAGGCAAAGCCAAATGTAAACTGAGGGTTTTGGATATAAATATGAACTTGATTGAACAAAACATCATGTATTGTGTAACATGTTGTCCCGGGAGTATCATCTGATGAAGAATATCAAAGGTTAGTGATTCATTTTATCAATATTTTTGCTTTTTGTGACTCCTCTCTTTGGTTGGAAAATCGCTGTATGCTTTCTGTGACTAGTTGCTGACCTAACATAATGATATGTTCTGCTTTCGCCGAAAAGCTTTTTTGAGATCGGACACTGTGGTTGGATTAACGAGAATTTTATATTTAAAATGGTGTTTAATACTTGTATGTTTGAGAAAATTGAATTATGCGATTTCTGTTGATTGAATTTTGCGCCCTGCAATTTCATTGGCTGTTGGCGAGGGGTTCCGCTAGTCCTAGACAGGTTAAAACAACCGCAGCATATTTGCACGTTGTAATAAAAAGTCTAATCTTAATTGATGCATTTCAAATTGTCCTTTTGTGAGGCGCAGCCGGGAACTAGTTCTGTACAATGTTGAGGGGTGGGGTTGATAAACCAGAATTAGAGGATCCTCAATCATCGTTTTAATCTCCAGATTAAAAACATTTTGGCTTGTCAGTAGATTACTACGGCGATGGACAGAGAGTGGTGGATAAAACATTAAAAGTATGTCGCCATTGTAACGGGTTTTGTCCTCGTCTGAAGAGGAGTATGAAATGTCGGACCAATGTGCAGTGTGGTAAGTGTCCATTTTAATTATTATAAAACTGAACACTAAACAATACGAAATAACAAAGTGCAAAATACTGAAAAAACCCGAAACAGTCCCGTATGGTGAAAATACTAACACAGGAAACCACCACCCGCAAAACACAAATGAAAAACAGGCTACCTTAATATGGCTCCCAATCAGAGACAACGACTGACACCTGCCTCTGATTGAGAACCATACTAGGCCAAACACATAGAAACAGACAACCTAGACATACAACATAGAATGCCCACCCACATCACACCCTGACCAAACGAAACATAGAAACATACAAAGCAATCTATGGTCAGGGCGTGACAGCCATGCTCAAAGAGAATAGCCTATGCAGCTGCCAACACCTCAAATATGTTGACACATTTACGCCGACATCACCCCAGAGCAAGACGGAAACGCAAAGAAATAATATCGTCTCCCCTCTGCATTCAAGCAGCCCTTGGCAGTTGATTCTGACCGGGCCAAAGAAATTACAAGAGCGATAGATAGGTACATAAGCAAATCAATGCCAAAGTTTTAATTGAATTGGCCAATGCACCCTGTGTTGTGCTTACTTAACAGTGACAGCCCATCACATTACCCTGGAGTGGGAGATAGAGTCACAAGTCCACATGTGGCACTGAAGCAGGCAGTGTCATGGTGCGTTGATAACCAAGTGGGAAGTGGGATTTTACAACATACGACTGAGAAAAATACACTTGAACGGTGGTAATTACAAGTGGGAAACTCGTATATCATTCTGAGCACCCACTTCTCCCACATGCTGACCTCTGACGTCACCTACTAAGGAAATGGACTCTATCATGGAGGTGTACCGAGGTGTACCGAGTATTGTAACGGATATGGGCAATTGTCTGGATACGATTATGGTCAGAGTATTTTTTTAAAATCCGTGATCGTGCCAGCACTCATATTTCTCATGTCAGTCAGTCATGTGAGAGGTGCTACATGGTCTAAATATCTCAACTGGCTAGTTTGCCTGTCTGTAAAGAGAAGGGCGGACTGTACGTTGATCCTGCTGCTCTGATTGGATAGAGTGAAGCTGTATTTCTCTGTCCACTCGCTTCATAATTTCACCCAATCACTTTCACTTCTCTGTTTGGGTCTGATCATTTAGACTGCTGCTGCCTCCTGTTAGCCTGCTACTATGATCAATCAAATGCAAGGACTTTTGCTATCAATCTATCAATGTATATCATATTTAACAACGTGGCGAGAGTAACGGCTCCTAATCTGCAGCTTGTTTGGTCTATAAACATGCAGGGAAATTGGCATTTTGCAAACAGTTGAAGTGTACCTATGATAAAAATTACAGACCTCTACATGCTTTGTAAGTAGGAAAACCTGCAAAATCGGCAGTGTATCAAATACTTGTTCTCCACACTGTAGTTGTTTAAAAACCAAGAAATAACAGAAATGTAACCGCTTAGCACTATCACGCACAACACAAACACACAAACACAAACACACACACACACACTGCAATACAAATCATTCATCCAGTAAGAACACTTGAAATAATAATAATAATACACCGTTTATGCTAAATGAAAAATTATGCAAATGTTATTGATATTATTCATCTTCAAATACACTGGGATATTGTGCTCCCTATAGCTAATGACACTAGCTAGGAAAATGTGAAATAAATTGATCAAATGATGAAGTGGTTAGATTTCTAATTTGAAAGTTATCCCCTCAGTCTCTCTCTGTTTCTCCCACTCACATAAACCTTTTTTTCTTTCTCTCACCTCTCATATTTCTCTCATGATATTTCCATCTGTTATAAATCATATAACTCAAACCCAACTCCCAACACACACACATGATCACACACGGACAATGCCTCTGCCCGCCTGTCTGTCGCTCTGTCTCTCTGTCTCTCTGTCTGTCTCATACACACACACCCACCCATCCACACACACACACACACACACACACACACACACACACACATGTCCCTGTGATATCAGGAGTGTACAGATCATTGTCTGTTATGGAACCCTAAAGGCCATGATGGGATCGAGGTGATGTGACTTCCTGCTGGGAAGGTCTGGCAGCCGGACATCGTCCTCATCGACAAGTAAGAAGCGAGACGTATCAGTTGGTAGAGCATGGCACTAGCAACGGCAGGGTCAATGCTTCGCTTCCTGCTGGGGCCTCCTATATGAAATCTATGCACTCAAGATGTCACTTTGGATAAAATAATATATGCTAAATGGCATATATTATTACTTGGGTTGGGTTCAGGTCCATTTCAATTCGGTCAATTCAGGAAGTAAACAGACATTCCAATTCCAAAATGAATAAGATGACCTGATAATGTATACAATATAATACGAATCTCTTGAGCTCCTGAGTGGTCACAGTCATTTAGATACTAAATAGCTAATGGATGTTGGGTATTTTTCTGGCTTCTGTTCATTCAACATCATGTATTTGACTTAACTGCAATAGTTTGGGCTGGACGGGACAGTCAGGACAGAGAGTAGAAACAGACACACACTTCCAATGAACGGGTCATGGACATGGACGCATACAAGAAATCCCGGTAACGACCTCTGATGAGACATCAAACATGCAAAATGACAATATAGGAGAAAGGTGGAATCCTATTACACTGGCTCCAATGCTTGTTGTATGTGGCAGAGCTTGCAGACGATAACGGATTACGAAGGGAAACCCAGCCATGAGCTGCCCAGCGATGCAGAACTCCCGAACGAGCTAAATGCCTTTTATGCTCGCCTTGAGGAATATAACACTGAGAAATCCCCTGCTTTTCCAATGACTGTATGATCTCATCCACACCATCTTCCCAGACGCCCTAGACCTACTCCAATTAACATATCACCCCAACAGATCCACAGATGACGCAATCTCAATTGCACTTCACCCTGCCCTCTCCCAGCTGGACAAGAGGGGAAATAACTATGTGAGAATGCTGTACATAGACTACAGCTCAGCGTTCAATACCATAGTCCCTTCCAAAATCATCACCAAGCTAGGAACCCTGGGACTGAACACCTACCTCTGCAACTGGATCCTGGTACTCCCTGAGACAGCCTATAGGGAGGAGGTCAGAAACCTGGCAGTGTGGTGCCAGGACAACATCCTCTCCCTCAATATCAGTAAGACCAAGGAGCTGATCGTGGACTATAGGAGAAAGAGGGGAGAGCATGCCCCCATCCACATTGACGGGGCTGTGGCGAAGCGAATCTAGAGCTTCAAGTTCATCAGTGTCCACATCACTAAGGACTTAACATGGTCCACACACACCCGCACAGTCATAAAGAGGGCATGGGTCCTCATATCCTCAAAAACGTCTACAGCTGCACCTTCGGGAGAATCTTGACTGGCTGCATCACCGCTTGGTATGGCAATTGCTCCACTCAATTGCTCCACTCAAAGGGTAATGCGGACAGCCCAGTACGTCGCTGGGGAGCTCCCTGCCATCCAGGACCTCTATATCAGGGGGTGTCAGAGGAAGGCCCGAAAAATTGCCAAAGACTCCAGCTGTAGGCTGTTTACTCTGCTACCGTCCAGCAAATGGTACCGGAGCATCGGCTCTCGGTCCAACAGGCTCAGAGACAGCTTCTACCCCCAAGCCATAAAACGGCTACATAGCCAGACTGCTAAATATCCAGACTGCTAAATTGTCAATTAATGGTACCCGAATAATCTGCACTGATCCTATCTTGCATCGACGATACGCACACTCACTAGACTATATATACACACCATATACACGCTCAATAGACTATATATAC
Organism: Salvelinus namaycush; assembly: GCF_016432855.1. Taxonomy (NCBI): domain Eukaryota; kingdom Metazoa; phylum Chordata; class Actinopteri; order Salmoniformes; family Salmonidae; genus Salvelinus; species Salvelinus namaycush. Next base: position 14,750,486 of record NC_052342.1, on the reverse strand, counting down.
ACACCATATACACGCTCAATAGACTATATATACACACCATAAACACACTCAATAGACTATATATACACACCATATACACACTCAATAGACTATATATACACACCATATACACGCTCAATAGGCTATATATACACACCATATACACGCTCAATAGACTATATATATACACCATATACACACTCAATAGACTATATATACACACCATATACACACTCAATAGACTTTATATACACACCATATACACGCTCAATAGGCTATATATACACGCCATATACACGCTCAATAGACTATATATATACACCATATACACACTCAATAGACTATATATACACACCATATACACACTCAATAGACTTTATATACACACCATATACACACTCAATAGACTATATATATACACACCATATACACACTCAATAGACTTTATATACACACCATATACACACTCAATAGACTTTATATACACACCATATACACACTCAATAGACTTTATATACACACCATATACACGCTCAAAATACTTTATATACACACCATATACACGCTCAATAGACTATATATACACACCATATACACACTCAATAGACTTTATATACACACCATATACACACTCAATAGACTATATATATACACCATATACACACTCAATAGACTTTATATACACACCATATACACATTTACAAGACTTTATATACACACCATATACCTTTGATGATACAGTGGTAGCAATACAAGGTTATAATATTTACAGAAAACATTTACATTTACATTTAAGTCATTTAGCAGACGCTCTTATCCAGAGCGACTTACAAATTGGTGCATTCACCTTATGATATCCAGTGGAACAACCACTTTACAATAGTGCATCTAAATCTTTTAAGGGGGGGAGGGGTTAGAAGGATTACTTATCCTATCCTAGGTATTCCTTAAAGAGGTGGGGTTTCAGGTGTCTCCGGAAGGTGGTGATTGACTCCGCTGACCTGGCGTCGTGAGGGAGTTTGTTCCACCATTGGGGTGCCAGAGCAGCAAACAGTTTTGACTGGGCTGAGCGGGAACTGTACTTCCTCAGAGGTAGGGAGGCGAGCAGGCCAGAGGTGGATGAACGCAGTGCCCTTGTTTGGGTGTAGGGCCTGATCAGAGCCTGAAGGTACGGAGGTGCCGTTCCCCTCACAGCTCCGTAGGCAAGCACCATGGTCTTGTAGCGGATGCGAGCTTCAACTGGAAGCCAGTGGAGAGAGCGGAGGAGCGGGGTGACGTGAGAGAACTTGGGAAGGTTGAACACCAGACGGGCTGCGGCGTTCTGGATGAGTTGTAGGGGTTTAATGGCACAGGCAGGGAGCCCAGCCAACAGCGAGTTGCAGTAATCCAGACGGGAGATGACAAGTGCCTGGATTAGGACCTGCGCCGCTTCCTGTGTGAGGCAGGGTCGTACTCTGCGAATGTTGTAGAGCATGAACCTACAGGAACGGGTCACCGCCTTGATGTTAGTTGAGAACGACAGGGTGTTGTCCAGGATCACGCCAAGGTTCTTAGCACTCTGGGAGGAGGACACAATGGAGTTGTCAACCGTGATGGCGAGATCATGGAACGGGCAGTCCTTCCCCGGGAGGAAGAGCAGCTCCGTCTTGCCGAGGTTCAGCTTGAGGTGGTGATCCGTCATCCACACTGATATGTCTGCCAGACATGCAGAGATGCGATTCGCCACCTGGTTATCAGAAGGGGGAAAGGAGAAGATTAATTGTGTGTCGTCTGCATAGCAATGATAGTAGAGACCATGTGAGGATATGACAGAGCCAAGTGACTTGGTGTATAGCGAGAATAGGAGAGGGCCTAGAACAGAGCCCTGGGGGACACCAGTGGTGAGAGCACGTGGTGCGGAGACAGATTCTCGCCACGCCACCTGGTAGGAGCGACCTGTCAGGTAGGACGCAATCCAAGCGTGGGCCGCGCCGGAGATGCCCAACTCGGAGAGGGTGGAGAGGAGGATCTGATGGTTCACAGTATCAAAGGCAGCCGATAGGTCTAGAAGGATGAGAGCAGAGGAGAGAGAGTTAGCTTTAGCAGTGCGGAGCGCCTCCGTGACACAGAGAAGAGCAGTCTCAGTTGAATGACTAGTCTTGAAACCTGACTGATTTGGATCAAGAAGGTCATTCTGAGAGAGATAGCAGGAGAGCTGGCCAAGGACGGCACGTTCAAGAGTTTTAGAGAGAAAAGAAAGAAGGGATACTGGTCTGTAGTTGTTGACATCGGAGGGATCGAGTGTAGGTTTTTTCAGAAGGGGTGCAACTCTCGCTCTCTTGAAGACAGAAGGGACGTAGCCAGCGGTCAAGGATGAGTTGATGAGCGAGGTGAGGTAAGGGAGGAGGTCTCCGGAAATGGTCTGGAGAAGAGAGGAGGGGATAGGGTCAAGCGGGCAGGTTGTTGGGCGGCCGGCCGTCACAAGACGCGAGATTTCATCTGGAGAGAGAGGGGAGAAAGAGGTCAAAGCACAGGGTAGGGCAGTGTGAGCAGAACCAGCGGTGTCGTTTGACTTAGCAAACGAGGATCGGATGTCGTCGACCTTCTTTTCAAAATGGTTGACGAAGTCATCCGCAGAGAGGGAGGAGGGGGGGGGGGGAGGGGGAGGAGGATTCAGGAGGGAGGAGAAGGTGGCAAAGAGCTTCCTAGGGTTAGAGGCAGATGCTTGGAATTTAGAGTGGTAGAAAGTGGCTTTAGCAGCAGAGACAGAAGAGGAAAATGTAGAGAGGAGGGAGTGAAAGGATGCCAGGTCCGCAGGGAGGCGAGTTTTCCTCCATTTCCGCTCGGCTGCCCGGAGCCCTGTTCTGTGAGCTCGCAATGAGTCGTCGAGCCACGGAGCAGGAGGGGAGGACCGAGCCGGCCTGGAGGATAGGGGACATAGAGAGTCAAAGGATGCAGAAAGGGAGGAGAGGAGGGTTGAGGAGGCAGAATCAGGAGATAGGTTGGAGAAGGTTTGAGCAGAGGGAAGAGATGATAGGATGGAAGAGGAGAGAGTAGCGGAGGAGAGAGAGCGAAGGTTGGGACGGCGCGATACCATCCGAGTAGGGGCAGAGTGGGAAGTGTTGGATGAGAGCGAGAGGGAAAAGGATACAAGGTAGTGGTCGGAGACTTGGAGGGGAGTTGCAATGAGATTAGTGGAAGAACAGCATCTAGTAAAGATGAGGTCAAGCGTATTGCCTGCCTTGTGAGTAGGGGGGGGGGAGGTGAGAGGGTGAGGTCAAAAGAGGAGAGGAGTGGAAAGAAGGAGGCAGAGAGGAATGAGTCAAAGGTAGACGTGGGGAGGTTAAAGTCACCCAGAACTGTGAGAGGTGAGCCATCCTCAGGAAAGGAACTTATCAAGGCGTCAAGCTCATTGATGAACTCTCCAAGGGAACCTGGAGGGCTATAAATGATAAGGATGTTAAGCTTGAAAGGGCTGGTAACTGTGACAGCATGGAATTCAAAGGAGGCGATAGACAGATGGGTCAGGGGAGAAAGAGAGAATGTCCACTTGGGAGAGATGAGGATCCCAGTGCCACCACCCCGCTGACCAGAAGCTCTCGGGGTGTGCGAGAACACGTGGGCCGACGAGGAGAGAGCAGTAGGAGTAGCAGTGTTATCTGTGGTAATCCATGTTTCCGTCAGTGCCAAGAAGTCGAGGGACTGGAGGGAAGCATAGGCTGAGATGAACTCTGCCTTGTTGGCCGCAGATCGGCAGTTCCAGAGGCTGCCGGAGACCTGGAACTCCACGTGGGTCGTGCGTGCTGGGACCACCAGGTTAGAGTGGCAGCGGCCACGCGGTGTGAAGCGTTTGTATGGTCTGTGCAGAGAGGAGAGAACAGGGATAGACAGACACATAGTTGACAGGCTACAGAAGAGGCTACGCTAATGCAAAGGAGATTGGAATGACAAGTGGACTACACGTCTCGAATGTTCAGAAAGTTAAGCTTACGTTGCAAAAATCTTATTGACTAAAATGATTAAAATGATACAGTACTGCTGGCTGGTGAAGTAGGCTAGCTAGCAGTGGCTGCGTTGTTGACTTTGTATGAAAGTGTAGCTGGCTAGGTAACCTCGATAACTGGCTAGGTAACCTCGATAACCTCGATAATTACTCTAAACTACACAATTATCTTAGATACAAAGACAGCAAAGACAACTATGTAGCTAGCTAACACTACACTAATCAAATCGTTCCGTTGTAATGTATTAGTTTCTACAGTGCTGCTAGTCGGTAGAAGTTGACTAGCTAGCTAGCAGTTGTTGACTAGGTAGGAGAACGGTGGCGCGGCGCGGTAGACGAAAATAGCTGGCTAGCTAACCTCGATAATTACTCTAAACTACACAATTATCTTTGATACAAAGACAGCAAAGACAACTATGTAGCTAGCTAACACTACACTAATCAAGTCGTTCCGTTGTAATGTAATAGTTTCTACAGTGCTGCTATTCGGTAGAAGTTGGCTAGCTGGCTAGCTAGCAGTGTTGACTACGTTAGAAGGACGAAAATAGCTGGCTAGCTAACCTCGATAATTACTCTAAACTACACAATTATCTTTGATACAAAGACGGCTATGTAGCTAGCTAAGAAAAATTGCTCAGATCAAACAAATCAAACCGTTGTACTGTAATGAAATGTAATATTGCCTGTGGAGCGAAGCGATGTGCGACTACTCGCTCCAACCCGGAAGAAAAGACTGAAATGCCAATGGCGGAGGGTTTATATTCAGAACCACATTCCTGTAAAGTTTAGAGAGGATCTCATATTAAATACTGTTGAAGTAATATGGCTACAGGTCCATCTGCCTCACCTAAAGGCCACTCTTTTGGGAAGCTGCTATAGACCACCAAGTGCTAACAGTCAGTATCTTGATAACATGTGTGAAATGCTTGATAATGTATGTGATATCAACAGAGAGGTTTATTTTCTGGGTGATTTAAATATTGACTGGCTTTCATCAAGCTGCCCCCCCCCAAAAAAGCTTCAAACTTTAACCAGTGCCTGCAACCTAGTTCAGGTTATCAGTCAACCTACCAGGGTAGTTTCAAACAGCACAGGAATGAAATCATCATCTTGTATAGCAGTATCCAGATCCATAGGATGTAGTGATCACAATATACACTCAGCAAAAAAAGAAATGTCCTCTCACTGTCAACTGCGTTTATTTTCAGCAAACTTAACGACCGTTCCACAAGTGCATGTTCATTAATTGTTTATGGTTCATTGAACAAGCATGGGAAAAAATGTTTAAACCATTTACAATGAAGATCTGTGAAGTTATTTTCATTTTTACGAATTATCTTTGAAAAACAGGTAATTTTTTTGCTGAGTTTAGTAGCCATATCTAGGAAAACCAAAGTTTCAAGGGATGGGCCTAATATAGTGTATAAAAGGTCATACAATAAGTTTTGTAGTGATTCCTATGTCATTGATATTTGAGTATTTGTTGGTCCGTGGTGTGTAATGAGGAGCAAACAGACACTGCACTTGACACATTTATGAAATTGCTTGTTCCAGTTACTAATAAGCATGCACACATTATGAAAATTACTATAAAAACTGTTAAATTGGTGTAGATTGATGAGGAATTGAAAAATGGTATGGTTGAGAGGGATGATGCAAAAGGAATGGCAAATAAGTCTGCACAACCGATTGGCAAACGTATTGCAAATTGAGAAATCATGTAATAAAAATCTGAATAAAAAGAAGAAGAAATTACACTATGAAACAAAGATGAATGACATTGAATGATAGTAAAATGCTTTGGAGCACCTTAAATGAAATTTTGGGGAAAAAGTCAAACTCAGCTCCATCATTCATTGAATCAGATGGTTCAAACATCACATAACCAACTGATATTGCCAACTACTTTAATTATTTTTTCATTGGCAAGAATTGCAAACTTTGGCAAGAAACAAACACTGACACTACACATCCAAGTATATCTGACCAAATTATGAAAGACAAGCGTTGTAATTTTGAATTCCGTAAAGTGAGTGAGGAAGAGGTGAAAAACATATTGTTATCTATCTGACAACTTGGATGGAAAATTACTGAGAATAATAGCGGAAGATATTGCTACTCCTATTTGCCTTATTTTAAATTTAACTTCTTATGGCTGGGTGGCAGTATTGAGTAGCTTGGATGAAAAGGTGCCCAGAGTAAACTGCCTGCTACTCAGGTTCAGAGGCTAAGATATGCATATTATTAGTAGATTTGGATAGAAAACACTCTGAAGTTTCTAAAACTGTTTGAATTATGTCTGTGAGTATAACAGAACTCATATGGCAGGCAAAAACCTGAGAAAAAATCCAACCAGGAAGTGGGAAATCTGAGGTTTGAAGGTTTGCCTATCCAATATACAGTGGGATATTGGTCATATTGCACTTCCTAAGGCTTCCACTAGATGTCAACTGTCTTTAGAACCTTGTTTGATGCTTCTAGTGTGCAGAATGAGGGAAGGAGAGCTCTTTGAGTCAGGTGTCTGGCATGAGCTGAACATGCGCGCTCATGTGAGAGTGACCTGCTTTCAATTGCATTTCTGAAGACAAAACATCCTAAAGATTGATTCTATACATCGTTTGACATGTTTCTACGAACTGTAATGGAATTGTTTGACTTTTCGTTTGACCTGCGCATCATGAATTTAGATTACTGGACTGAACGCGCAAACAAAATGGAGGTATTTGGACATAAATGATGGACTATATCGAACAAAGCAAACATTTATTGTGGAACTGGGATTCCTGGGAGTGCATTCTGATGAAGATCATCAAAGGTAAGGGAATATTTATAATGCTATTTCTGACTTCTGTTGACTCCAAAACATGGCGGATATCTTTATGGCTTATTTGGGCTCTGAGCGCTGTACTCAGATTATAGCATGGTGTGCTTTTTCCGTAAAGTAAAAAAAAAATCTGACACAGCGGTTGCATTGAAGAGAAGTGGATCTAAAATTCCATGCATAACAGTTGTATCTTTTAGCAATGTTTATTATGAGTATTTCTGTAAATTGATGTGGCTCTCTGCAAAATCACCGGATGTTTTGGAACTACTGAACATGACACGCCAATGTAAACTGAGATTTTTGGATATAAATATGAACTTTACCGAACAAAATATACATGGATTGTGTAACATGAAGTCCTATGAGTGTCATCGGATGAAGATCATCAAAGGTTAGTGATTAATTTTATCTCTATTTCTGCTTTTTGTGACTCCTCTCTTTGGCTGGAAAAATGGCTGTGTTTTTCTGTGACTTGGCTCTGACCTAACATAATCGTTTGGTGTGCTTTCGTCGTAAAGCCTTTTTGAAATCGGACACTGTGGCTGGATTTACAACAAGTGTATCTTTAAAATGTGTAAAATACTTGTATGTTTGAGGAATTTTAATTATGGGATGTATGTTGTTTTGATTTTGGCGCCCTGCAGTTTCACTGGCTGTTGACGAGGTGGGACGCTAGCGTCCCACAAAACCTAGTGAGGTTAACTGCTTGGAGTAACCCTGGATTGTAAACTGTCATGGTCAAAACATATTAATACAACAGTAGCTAAGATGGGGAGAAATCTGTCCATAATAAAGCACTGCTCTACCTTCTTAACAGCACTATCAACAAGGTAGGTCCTACAGGCCCTAGTTTTGTCGCATCTGGACTACTATTCAGTCGTGTGGTCAGGTGCCACAAAAAGGAACATGGCAGCACGGCTGGCCCTTGGATGTACATAGAGAGCAAATAATAAGATGCATGTCAATCTCTCCTGGCTCAAAGTGGAAGAGGGATTGACTTCATCCCTACTTGTATTTATAAGAGGTATTGGCATGTTGAATGCACTGAGCTGTCTGTTTGAACTACTGGCACACAGCTCGGGCACCCATGCATACCCCACAAGAAATGCCAACAGAGGTAAAGCAGAGGTAAAGCAGTAAAATTAGATTTAAAAAACAGATAAAAATACTGCTTATGTAACAGCAGGGACCGTGAAGCAACACAAACATAGGCACAGACATATGCATACACACACACGATAACATACTATTGGGTTCTGAGAATATGAAAATATACTTATTGATGTCACTGATGGAGTGCTGAGGTTTAGAGGGTCTACACCAGAAGTTAAGGATTATAGGAGGAAGGTATATAGTGGGTGCAACTAAGCTTGGAATGTGTTGAGTGCAGGGAAGCGATTACATGTGGCAGGCATTGATAAGGGGAGACGGGTGGAGACATGTATAACGTTTACATTATGTCCGGATATGTTATTGTTAGCCATCAGGGATCCTCTGGGAGGAGATACCCGTGACAGCCTTGAGATTGGGTGGAGTGAGCACTTTGGGGTAGAGGTCAGGTTAGATGAAGTGAGGAAGAACAGATATCACTAAGGTTCTGTCTAGCAACAGAGATGCATTGGCTGTCCAGTTGTGTAGGAGGAGACTCAGCCTAGGAGAAAGGGTTAAATATCAGTGCTTGTGTGAAATGTCGGTTGTCTGAATTACAGCTTTATCGACCCTTTGGGAAGAATTAAACTTGGTTAAGGTTCTCTAGTGTCTGTGAGTTATTTACTCAAAATTAGAACATAACAATACGCACTATACACACACGTACACATGTATTTTGTATTGTAGATATGTGGTGGTGGAATAGGAGCCTGAGTGCACACAGTGTGTTGTGAAATCTGTGAATGTATTGTAATGTTTTTAAAATTGTATAAATGCCATAATTTTGTTGGACCCCAGGAAGAAAAGCTGCTGCCAAGGCAGCAGCTAATGGGGATCCATAATAAATACAAATACTCGCTCAGTCAGTGTGGAGGCTCCCGTTAACTGCGCTGTAAATATCCCCTCCGCTCCATTCATCACTGCTTTATAGGTAATTAAGCAGCACTGCTCCCCAATAACAGAGCCATTGGCTCCGCACCGAGAACCGCTAAGACAATGCTCCAGCTAGGAACCCACTCACCAAACACCGAAGAGTGGAGAATCAGTGGGGAGTGGAGCTGGACTCACATATGCGGACTCACGCATGTGTGTGTGTGCGTGCTTGTGTGCCTGTGTGTGGGCAAGTTAGTGCACCCGTCCGTGCCTGTGTCTGTGTGTGTGTGTGAGGGTGATCAATGTTTGTAATTTTATCTCTGAAAACGCCTTCACAGGGACATGGTTTTAGAGGGGGCCCAGTCATAAGGACGGGCTTTCACCAGTCCACTGCCAAGCCCATAAAACCATGCAGTGTACAGTACTCTGGGTGCTCAACGTGCCAGTCTAATTGTGTTGATGTCTCTGTTGTGCCTTGCATTATGAGTTTAATAGTGACTACAAGCTTATGTCTTACACTCTTGGAAAAAAGGATTCCAAAAGGGTTATTCTTCTGTCCACATAGGAGAACCCTTTTGGGTTTCATGTAGAACTCTCTGAAGAAAGGGTTCTACATGGAACCCAAAAGGGTTCTACCTGAAACCAAAAGGGTTCTTCAATGGGAAGGAGGGTACAGTGAGATTTCAAGGAGGGTACAGTCCTTTAGACAGAATAGCTCTCATGTACAGTGAGAATGGTATTTTTCTGTTTCTAACTCTCTCTTTTTCTCTATCTCTATTTCTCTCTCTGCACTCTCTCTCCCCCTCCCTTCCCTTCCCCCTTCCCCCATTCACTCTCTCCCCTCCCTCCCTTTCTCTCTTTCTGCAGTAATGATGGTGTGTTTGATGTGGCCCTCCGTGTGGCTATCCAGGCTTATAGTAGTGGGAGGGTGACCTGGTCTCCCCCTGCCCTCTTCTGCAGCTCCTGTGGGGTCAAGGTGACACACACACTTGTGCACGAGTGTGCAAACCCAAACACACACACAAATGGACGTACACATATACACTGTCACACACACACACATACACACACAAATGGACGTACACATGTGTCACACACACACACACACTGAATTCAGGTGCGTACACGTTCATAAATGGACGTACAGACACACACACATACGCAGACAACCACACACACGCTTTTACTTTTCCGTGTGTCTGTTACCCTCTTTGTCGTAACACCCCCTCCTCTTCCTGTTTCCTGTGTCTAGGTGGCGTACTTCCCGTTGACCGGCAGAACTGCACCATGGTGTTCTAGTCCTACACCTACATCAGAGGTGGACCTGCAGTACGGCCTGGATAACCAGGGCAATGAGATCAAATAGATACAATATGATGAGGGCTTCAGTGATGAAGATATGAGAAGACACACACACACATATCCTGAACGAGAAGGGGATTGAGTAGGGGTGTGCCGACATGGACATCCTCGTATTCGTAATTGTTTCCGTAAGTTGACAGTTGGCCGTTGGATCAGCTCAGATGAAACTTGTGATACTTGTTTTTGAATAAGCCTGATATGCAAAATACCTCCCTGTACGTTCTTACTGCTGTTTTCACTCAGTCAGAATGTGCAGCAGCGTTTCAGCTTTTTACCCTCTTGTTAGATGTTAAACACATTGATAGCTTGATAGCAAACATCCTCGCCGTGTGATTTATTACAGTAACAAGCTGCAGCCATCTAAATGATCAGAACGAGAACATGCTTGGAAAAGTGATCGGGTGAAATTATGAAGCGAGTGGACAGAGAAATACAACTTCACTCTTTCCAATCAGAGCAGCAGGATCAACGTACAGCCCGCCCTTTCTCTTTACAGACAGGCAAACTAGCCAGTTTAGTTATTTAGACCACGTAGAACCTTGCCCATGTACATTAGGGTTTAGAAGCTCTGTTGACTGACTCACATAAGAAAGCTGCTTGCTGGCATCTAATCTAATCACGGATAATTACAAAAAATATTCGGATCATAATCGGATTCAGAAAATTGCTCAGCACACCCCTAGTATTGAGAGTGGCGAGTGATACATCACACACACAGACACACGACACACACACACCCTATGCTCAATGTGGTTTCCAAAGTCACTTTCCTATACTAATACATAATGTACACCAAATGTCTCCAGAGAGTGGTGAGTGGTACATCCGTCTCCAGCCCAGTAGGAAGAACGCGAACCGTGATGGCCTGTATGAAGGCAACACCTTCTACCTCATCATCGACAGGAAGCCTCTTTACTACGTCCTCAACATCATCATCCCCTGCATCCTCCTCACCTGCATCGACATCTTCAACTTCTACCTGCCGCCCGATGCTGGTGAAATAGCACAGATCTAGGATCAGTGTAATAATGATGTATTAATGTACTAGAATGCTTACCACACATAGGAACATCAGTTTAGGGATCAGTTTAGCCTCATATAATAATAATTGTTTGAACAGATGAATGTATTGAGATAGTTTTCATTTATAGAACCATATACAGAGTAGGCTACAAAACATTATGGACACCTGTTCTTTCCATGACATAGACTGACCAGTTGAATCCAGGTGAGAGCTATGATCCCTTATTGATGGCGCTTGTTAAATCCTCTTCAATCAGTGTAGATGAAGGGGGAGACAGGTTAAATAAGGATTTTAAAGTTTTGAGACAATTGAGACATGGATTGTGTATGTGTGCCATTCAGAGAGTGAATGGGCAAGACAAAAGATTTAAGTGCCTATGAACAGGGTATGGTAGAAGGTGCCAGGCGCACCGGTTTGTGTCAAGAACTGCAACACTGCTGGGTTTTTCACGCTCAACAGTTTCCTGTGTGTATCAAGAATGGTCCACCACCAGCCGACTTGACACAACTGTGGGAATCTTTGGAGTCAACATGGGCCAGCATCCCTGTGGAATGCTTTCAACAACTCTCATATGAGTCTCTCAGTGTGCAGAGATGGTGTGTTTCTCCTATACCCTTCCTCTTCCTACCCTTACTCTTCCTACACACACAGCTTCTCATGGGTGATCACAGGCACAGAAGCTACAGTCAGGTTTTGACCACACACATGCGTGTGCACAGGCATAGGTACATGCATGCGCGCGCACCCTTCCCGGTAAACACAGTTCAACACAAAAAAAAGCTAGTGAAAACCCACATGCCTGTGAACGTGTTTCTCTTTAGGCTTCTGTGGGAGAGGAGTTAGAGAGAGAGAGGGTCACACTGTGAGGAAAGTGGCCATGCATAGCAGCACAATACACAGACTGTACAAGTACACATTTAAGCCCAGCTCCCTGGGGCTCTGAATGTAAAGTGTCTCGCTCTGTCTCTGCTCAGCTCTGTGTGTGTCTATGGGCCTCTGGGAGCCCCTCAAGTTCTCATACACACATGCATGCAAAGACACACACCATCCTTGTGGTACAAACACACACCTTACAGTGCGAAAACAGCCTGAATCATGTCCTTTCTGCACCTTTGTTATGTCACTTGCTGAAGTTACCTTTACAGCTAGGAGCATTGTATGTACATTTCTCCATCTGTTTGTCAGTAGGAGTGAGTGTATTCAAGGTTAAGTTGGCAATTTTTGTCTAATTCATCAATATATTTTTTGTTTTTTTACATTGTACTGTAACACAATGGGAGCATCACTTCAGGGCTCCCTGTCTCCTCAAAAAGGGAACGAGAGACGAATCCCCATTAGAATTCATTAACTGGTGAATGACATGGGCCAGCTAACGTTAACACACAGAATCCCTTTTTGTACGTTCCTTCCATTCAGTAACTTCCCAAATAATCCATTAGGCTCTATAAATCCCCTCTGTATCACATTAACCTGACCACAGAACTCTGTAGTGTCCTCTGTGGTGTGTTGCCACCGGAGAGGAGGAGGGTGGGGTTGGGTGCATGCGTGTGTGTGTGTGTGTGTGTGTGTGTGTGTGTGTGTGTGTGTGTGTGTGTGTGTGTGTGTGTGTGTGTGTGTGTGTGTGTGTGTGTGTGTGTGTGTGTGTGTGTGTCTAATATAACATGTATAATATCAATTCTGCGTAATGTCAATGTATATACTCACTGTACAGTATCAGTCAAAAGTTTGGACACACCTACTCATTCAAGGGTTTTTCTTTTCTACGTTGCAGAATAATAGTGAAGACATCAAAACTAAACTCAGAGAAAAAAGAAAAGTCCCTTTCTCAGTCGTTTAAGCACTGTTTCCCATGCTTGTTTAATGAACCATAACCGATTAATGAACATGCACCTGTGGAACGGTCGTTGAGACACTAACAGCTTAGGTAGGCAATTAAAGCACTCAGACATAGGGGCCACACCAAGAGATTCATATGGACAGTCAAAGCAGAGGTAAAGAGGGACCTCGAGCACGAGTTTGACATTACTCCATTTGTAACAACTTTTTCAAAACCCTCAATGAAGCTTAACTCTATTGTTGAGAAACATTTTGAGGAGACACAGAATCGATTTGAACCCTTGAAACCATTGAACTTAATTTCAGCATTTAGGAGAAACAAGAACCTCAACGACGTCTTGGCGAATGCTTCCTTAGGTAGTGGGAAAGTGCAGGTTAATCCTCATTTTAGACGTGTGAAATACCTGCAAAATAAATATACGGGAATGGGGGCTCCGGTTTGGCAGAACTTCCAGCTGGAGTCATCCAATCTTGTCTATTTGATAGAATGTAAAGAATGTAGCAAACTGTATGTAGGAGAAACCAAAAATCAATTGCTGAAATGTCTAAAACAACACATGTATTACATAGAGAGAGTGGATGAAATGACAGAATTATATGTACACTTTCGTACACATGGAAAAGAGAACATATCTATTTATCTCTGGCCTCGAGTCGGGGGTGGGGTGGTCCAAGGCCCAAAGATTGGCAGCAGAGAAAAGGTGGATAACAAATTGGGCTTACTTGCCCCCACCGGTCTCAATGACTAGAGTCCCTTTGCGGATATTACTCCAACTAGATTATTATTTTTAATAACATGTTGTTGTGTGGGGAGGTGGCACTACTATATATACTACCAATTAACCTCTAGCCCAATTAATATAATATTTCTTACATAATCTTCATGGGATTTCTTTGTGTGGTTTTTGTGATTTGCATGATAACAGAATATAGTTTTTCCTCTTTTGAATTTAAAAGGAGGCCATTTTGAATTATACCCCTCCTCTTATTGCACTTGTTTCAACAATTAGCACTTATTTATGTAAAGTTGCCAACATCAATACTTATAACATTTTGAGGCAAAAATATATATATACAGTATATATATTTATTTATTTATTTATCCTTTCATATTTGTTATGTTTTTAAAGTTCGCTGTGGATGGTCATTTATTCCATCTAGTGACCACTAACAAACGTTACAGGGAACTACCCTTTATTCTGGTTGGAAGATTTGAGTGTTCTGGGACCACTTCATCTATTTTTACAATGTATTACAATTGTATTTTGGTTTTAACTAGAAGTTCATAAAATGAGTGGGGTAATTGTCTATGTGCCCGTGCACCCTGTACTCCTTGTGGGTAACAGTTTTTTTCCCCTTACCTAACCTTAACCCTCACCCTAACCTTAACCCTCACCCTAACCATAACCTTCATCCTAACCTTACCCTAACCTTAATCCTCACCTAACCCTAAAATCTTAACCCTTACCTTAATCTTTTTAAATTTAAACTTCAATGGAGTGATGTCAGAGTTGTACATTCCATGGATCCCAGATAGCACTAGCCCATATAGATTGGTTAGGTTGCATCTGATGGGGAGCAGACATTGAATAAGGAATCAGATTATTGATCTATCAGATATGACCAGCAATGATATCTTAATTATGTAAGCTAGTCATATGCAAAAATCAACGTCAAGAAATGAGTTATTGGTGAACACAGTAATAACCTTGAAAAATCAGAATAATCTTGTTTATTTGCATAGGCCTAATTTGTAACAAGCAGGCGATGGAAGAAAGCGCAGTACACAATTCAAAGACACATGACACCTGTTATTATTTTTTTTACAATCATACAAATATATTAGATTTTATTCAATTATATCCAATAACATGTCTCCGTTGACTTTGTGTCAGTTATTATAGAAATGAATACAGATCATATTGCAAATGCAGAGAAGACAAGGGTTCAAGGAGGAGTAGAGTGTGTATTGGGGGAAGGGAGGGGGGAGTAAATATAGGACTCCTTGTCTTTCTTTTTTGATGTATGCTGTAAATGTTGGACGCATGCATGCTTGTAGTACGGTCCATCTGTGACTCTCTCCACTGCCGTAGGCTATAGTGCTCAAAACAGCCTTAGATAGATCTTAAGTCCTTTACTGTCCCATTCTCTGTTTTTTCGGTGATACATGGTTCGGTGTTTTGCTTTTAGATGGGTTGGTGTTGTTGTCCTCTTTGTGTGCAACAGGGGGCGCACTGCGATGCACATCTGACCCCCCCCCCCCCCCCGCCACGTTTCCATGGATATGATAGTCCCATTGTTTTGGTACAAAAATAGTGTCATCGTGGTTTTGTTGTTAGCTGGAAGACTGAAGTACTGATTTTTCATTGGAAGACATGAAACAAGTAATATGGAGAATTTCATAAAATCCCTTTTTGGAAGACTTCATCATCATCATCATAGTCATCATCATCACAATAACTTGGATCATCCATGCAATACAAAACTGTAGGGGGCTCCAATGTACAAAGCAGACCCCTTTTATCAATGGCAGAATCACACACGTGGGTTATACGGTGTGTGTGTGTGTGTGCGTGTGTGTGAGAGAGAGAGAGAGAGAGAGAGAGAGAGACAGTGAATGAGCAGTCTGCATGCTGCTGGAGAGCCAATTAGATTCCTCTCAGGGTTCATAGGTCAGAGGTCATCCAGTTTGATTGATATGTCTGTATCCATGGTGAGGGGTACTAGGGCTCCGGAAGACATAGTAGCCAAAAGATGAATATCCTTCCGTCTTTACACACAATCACTCACTAATATTTCACTTTTCTCTTTGTCTTTTTGTTTACATTGTTGAGTTGGGGTTCAGTGTTGGGTTGGCGGCACACATCAGAGTCCGATTCGAAACCATTCATGGATATGTATTGAAATACCGAACAAAAACAAGATCAAATCAAGAAAGAAACATACATGGATGGACAAACTAAGATATATACATTAACTCCAATGCTATCGACAGAATCCCCAAAAAGTACATTCTTTACAACAGTCACAATAACCCCAACAACATACCCCCATGACAATCAATCTCAGTCTTCACCAACAAGATCCCACTTTAAAAAACAGTAATACATTTTCAGCATACCATCAGACCATAGTAGTTACTGTGGAGCAGGCCTAGGCTCAAATACTATTCAAATAGCATTTGTTTGCCCTAGTCTGCCTGCAGTGCCATAAGGGTAGGGTTTGCATTCTTGCCGATATTCTATTACTTCCATTGTGCCAGGACAGCTCAATCAAGCCCACATGAAGTATTTGTCATGATTCCAAATACTATTGAACCCAGGCCTGGTATTTTTTTATTTAACCAGGAAAAGCCCATTGAGACAAACAGTATGCAGTACCTCAGGGGTGGGGCAGCTTCCCAGCTTAGCTCCTATTTTAAAGGTGACCTGTCGGCCCAGCCCGACATGCAGACGTGCTGTGTGTGCATTGCAGATGTGCTTCAGGACAGGACTGTACCTTTAAAATGCAGCACTACTCTGAGGACTAACAGAGATTGGAGATAGCTAATGGCCAGTGGTATTTTAGCATTAAACTCAGGGCTGGTATAGAAAACTATTTTGAACAAAATATCAGAGAACGGGACCTTGACTTAGTTCTTTTGTCAAAGCATGTGAGCTTTTCTCTTTCAATTTTGTGTCTCTTTTCTGCTGCATTGCAGATGTGGGAAGAAGGGCTACACCCCAAAGTAACACACACAGACACATGCAACGGCAACCCCGATCACAAACAAACATGGCAAAACGTTCTAAAAGTAAAAGGTCTGATAAAACACATTTGCTAAGTTGTTTAACACTCTCGTAGATATACTGTATAACCTGTGTTGCCTCTCTTAATTAAGTTTCTTCTTTTCTGCCCAACGACTAGTTCTCATTGATTTGGCGTCTTGATGTTATCCTCTGCTCACTCACTAGCGCACACACACACAGAGACAGAGTGAATGGACACATTTTCACACATTGCTACAGTACCTGTAGGCGGTACACAGAGATAGTCAGATGGATGAGATGCAGAGAAGAGTGTGTGTAGAAGTTACACACTCTCACACCCTCTTCATAAGGGTTGAAGGGAAGTTGTGTTTGGGAGACGGATCAGAAGAGGAAGTGAAACTTCAAAGTGTGGCCGAGTGGGCAGGAGTTAGTTGCCTCCCTCCCTCCCTCCCTCTCCTTTGAGTCCTCCAGGACTCCAGATGACCTACACTGCAGTTCTCTCTCTCTCAGTGTGTACTGAAGGGGGAGAGAAGGAGGGAAAGATGGAAGGAGAGAAGACCCCCTGGTAACCACGGGCAAACGGAGTGAGTGAACCTCCATCGCTTAACCCTGTTTAATAACCATATCTCACACGCACATACACACACATTTGAACTCTCTATTGCACAAGCATCCACACGGTCTATCTCTCCCACTTGCAAATGTCGAGTGAATAGTATTAATATAATATAATACGCTCTCAAAAGGGAGGATATTTTGCATTTAAAATAGAATCCAGGGGCAATTTATGGGGAGCTTAACAGCTGTAAATCCAGCTCTTTGATCTCTCTGATCAATTTATGGTCAGGTAATACACGGGATGGAGAGATAAAGCAGATAGACAAGAGATGAATGGCCGTCCAAAGACACAGTAATTCATGCTGAATGACATGAAGTGATAGCTAACTCCCCGAAGGAAGGCAAGGGATATGGAGAGACATGGAAGAAAAGAGAGAGGGGGAGTATGTCTGTTCTTAGATGTATTCAACACTTCAGTGGTTCAAGGAACACTTTGAACATGGCAAAAACACAGCACAACACGAACCACACTATCCTTGTGGGGGCCAAACAGTTGATTCCCATTCAAAATCCTGTTTTCCCTAACCCTTAACCCTATTAAACCTAACCCTAACCTTAACCCCAAACCCCTAAACCTAACCCCTTACCCTAATTCTAACCCTAATTGTAACCTTAAACGCCAAAGCCTAAAATTGCCTTTTTCTTTGTGGGGACCGGCAAAATGTCCCCATTTGTCTGAATTTTCCTTTTTTTACTATCCTTGTGAGGACTTCACACACTCTTCAGTGGAGAAGCACTAAAACTTTTGCAACTCCATAAACACCGTTATTGTTCCTCCACTCTGCATCTAACAGAAGAAAGTAAAAAACACTGCAAAATCAACACCTGGGGGGTCTAAAACAACACTAGTGCTCATCTGAATAACTACATTATCCTCCCATGTGTTTTACTGTAGCGTTGTACTATTTCCAATATGTTATTGCTCATTCTATATTCATTATTGCAACCTACAGGCATATGTAAATAAATTAATACTTGTTTGTTTGTTGAAAAAGTCAGGTTCATTATAATGAAAATGACTTTGTGTGTGTTTGTGAGTGCGCGTGCAAGTTTTATTCTGTATGAGATGGAAGCTCACTACAATCCTACACTCCATAACCTACACACCAGCATAGCAGCACCCTGTGGCTACATATCTGCTCATACAGGTGCTCACACATTGTGTGCTCGTAGATATACTGTACCTGTACTGTATGTATAAACACACACACGTTTTTTAACCATTTGAAGGGTTAAAACAAATGGGATTACATTTGGTGTAAAATTGCACCTACTCCTACACTGACACACCTTTATGAACACACACCAATCATACTGTATGTAATATGACATACACACGCAGATGACCACACACACACACACACACACACACACACACACACACACACACACACACACACACACACACACACACACACACACACACACACACACACACACACACACACACACACACATTCAGTACTTACTGTAATGTAATCTCAACTTGCTAGAGTATCAGTGCTGTACTGGCACAACATCATCATATCATCATCAAGCATTTCGCTACACGCAATAACATCTGCTAAACACGTGTATGTGACAAATACAATTTGATTTGATCACCATATCAGCTAGTCAGGGACTAGCTTAGCATTCGCCCTCAACTTGCTTTCTTTTCTCATTGCTAATAGTAATGCTGGTGGAGCGTATGCATTCAGTTGCATTCAGAGTCGTGATGTAAAATAATGTAATGCACAGACAGTGGTTGATACATAATGTATTGCAACATAGATTTTCCCAGCCCTTAAATAAAACGGTAAAAATCACAGGATTCATGGCTATTTCACATACACAATATCCAATTTATGGATTCACTGGCCTTATTCAACATTGACTGTTTGATAAACCAGCGGAAGCGCTCGTTTAATGTAACCTATTGTTTTCTCCTCTCCTCCCCTCCTCCCCACTCCACTCCTCTCCTCTCGTCCATCTCCTCCTCCTTCCCTCTCATCCCCTCCTTGCCACTCTCATCCCCTCCTCCCCTCTCATCCCCTCCTCCCCACCACTCCTCCCCTCTCATCCCCTCCTCCATCCCCTCCTCCCCACTCCACTCCACTCCTCTCATCCCCTCCTCTCCTCTCCTCTCATCCATCTCCTCCTCCCCACTCCACTCCTCCCCTTTCATCCCCTCCTCCCCATTCCACTCCTCTCCTTTCATCCCCTACTCTCATCCATCTCCTCCCCACTCCATTCCACTCCTCCCCTCTCATCCCCTCCTCTTTTCCATTTCCTCCCCCCCACTCTACTCCTCTCATCCCCTCCATCTCCTCTACCCCCTCTCCTGACAGTCTCACACCATTTAGTTCTAATCTGAGGCAGAAGGAATCTTCCTAGAGACTCATGTTCTCAGAACCTTTCTATAATTGGACATGCTTGGAATTAGCTTGTGGAATCAGTGGGTCAGGCGTGATGTGTGTGTGTGTGTGTGTGTGTGTGTGTGTGTGTGTGTGTGTGTGTGTGTGTGTGTGTGTGTGTGTGTGTGTGTGTGTGTGTGTGTGTGTGTGTGTGTGTGTGTGTGTGTGTGTGTGTTATCATAGGCCTGTAGGCTAGGCAACCGGGCTTCCCAAATACATAAATCGGAAGCCCTATTTAATTGCTTAATTGAAGTGAATAGTCTGAAACAGTGAGAACCAGAAAGTCTGACAGACAGCCAGCCAGACAGCCAGCCAGCCAGCCAGCCAGCCAGCCAGCCAGCCAGCCAGCCAGCCAGCCAGCCAGCCAGCCAGCCAGCCAGCCAGCCAGCCAGCCAGCCAGACAGACAGACAGACAGACAGACAGACAGACAGACAGACAGACAGACAGACAGACAGACAGACAGACAGACACCCTGGAGGACTTTATCTTCAGCTGCTTTAAACATATTATTAGGGCGGATTGTACAACATGGACCCTGGAGGATTGCAACACTGTCGTGTGTGTGTGTGTGTGTGTGTGTGTGTGTGTGTGTGTGTGTGTGTGTGTGTGTGTGTGTGTGTGTGTGTGTGTGTGTGTGTGTGTGTGTGTGTGTGTGTGTGTGTGTGTGTGTGTGTGTGTGTGTGTGTGTGTGTGTGTGTGTGTGTGTGAGAGAGAGAGAGAGAGAGAGAGTGTGTGAGAGTGTGAGTGATGGAGATGCCTGGTGTCAGCACCTTATTTAGGATTACCAGGTCTGGAAGAAGCCATCGTAATTCCTATAATTCTCTCTGAACCCTCGTTCCTCCCTTTCTCTCCTCTGGCTTGACAAACAAGTAGTGGTGTAAAAATACTTTAAAGTACTACTTAATTCGTTTTTTGGGGTATCTGTACTTTACTATTTATATTTTTGACTACTTTTACTTTTACTTAACTACATTCCTACATTCCTTATATTGTACTTTTTACTACATACATTTCTCTTGACACCCAAAAGTACTCGTTATATTTTGAGTGCTTAGCAGGACAGGAAAATAGTCAAATTCACGCACTTATCAACCAAACATCCCTGGTCATCCCTACTGCCTCTGATCTGGCAGACTCACTAAACACACATGTTTCATATGTAAATGATGTCTGAGTGTTGGAATGTGCCCCTGACTTTCCAGAAATTAAAAAAACAAGAAAATGGTGCCATCTGGTTTTTAATATAAGGAATTTGAAATTATTTATACTTTTACTTTTGATACTTAACTATATTTTAAACCAAATACTTTTAGACTTTTACTCAAGTAGAATTTTACTGGGTGACCTTTACTTTTACTTGAGTCCTTTTCTATTAAGGTATCTTTACTTTTACTCAAGTATGAACGTTGGGTACTTTTTCCACCACTGCAAACAAGCCCGCTCACTCTAAAGTAGTGAACCTCTCCTCCATCTACCACTCTGCCCTAGCTTGCTTCCTCCC
The DNA here is from genome assembly GCF_016432855.1 of Salvelinus namaycush. Lineage (NCBI taxonomy): Eukaryota > Metazoa > Chordata > Actinopteri > Salmoniformes > Salmonidae > Salvelinus > Salvelinus namaycush. The sequence goes on along the minus strand of NC_052342.1, from coordinate 14,729,192 downwards.
AAATGGCACCCTATTCCCTACAAAGTGCACTACTTTTGATCAGGGCCCATAGGGCTATGTAGGAAATAGTTTGCGGTAACACTTTATTTTGGATAGTCCATCTGTAACTATCTACTAACCCTAGCTCGAACACTAACCTTAACTAACCTTAACCTTAAACCTTATCCTAACCCTAAACTTAACTCTTACCCTAACCTTACCCTTACCCTTATTCTAACCCTAATTGTAACCTTAACAAGCAGTTGCTCATCAACAGATGGTTTGTTGATAGTATGACCATAAATCCGGACTATCCAAATAAAGTGTGACCTAACATTCCATTTGGGATGGGAACTCAAATCCCTCCTGTAAACACATCAAGGAAAAATAAAAAACATCACAGTCTTGTATACGCATGTCAGCGACAGGCACCGTATTCCCTGTACTGTGTTACCTTTGACCACAGCTCTGCTCAGTACCATTTCGGATGCAGCCATTGAGAATTAGCAACCTGTAGCTGGCGCTGTCAACGTCAACAAAACAACAACAGATTTCATACTGTACAACAATGACGTTGCTCGGGCAATGACCAGACATGATGGTGGAACGTGCAGTAAAGGAGGCTCGTCTGTTCAGGATACTGGATCATGTGTTGAACAGGTTCAGTGCGTACTAGTTGGTTATTACATCTGAAGTTGAGATCAACAACAGAAATAAACGTGGCACCAGGAGGTTATTATCCTGGGTGCCAGTCTGTTTGGCCTGATAATTCCATAAGGAGGCTGTAGCCCTCAGAAAAGAACCACAACTGTCCTGCAATAACATACCCAACTACAAACACACTCAAACAAAACCACAATAGGCCTACAGCACAGGAGGCTGCTGAGGGGAGGATGGCTCATAATAATGCCCAGAACAGAGCAAATGGAATGGCATCAAACACATGAAAACACATTTGATACCATTCCACTCATTCCGCTCCAGCCATTACCACGAGCCCGTCCACCCCAATTAAGTTGCCACTGACCTCCTGTGGGCCCTACAGTATGTATCTCCCTGGCTTAAGGCATGAGCTAGAGAAATTATACATTGTGTTGTAATGATAGGAGGGTGTAATGCAAACAGATTCCCAGATTCCCAGAGACCAACACCATCTCACTGATGATATCATTACCATTCTTTAAGCCCTGACCCGCACACAATCACCACTCCCTCTCAGCTGGGTGTGTGTGTGCATGTGTGTGCGTGCGTGTGTGTGTAGTTCAATGCAGTGCAGTGGGGAGGTTACTCTCTCTCTTTCAAGAGGTATGGGAGATTTTGATTAGAGAGCTGCTGTTAACAGCCCAAGAGAAGAACGAGGAAGTTTCTCTTGTGCTGCCGAGTGGAAAATTGACTCCGTGTCACAAACTAATCAAATTGCACCAAAGGTGAACGAGAGAAAGAAAAAAGAAAAGAGAACCTCCACATCATTGCTTAAGTATGGAGGGGATCGCTATGGTCACAAAGGTGCTGACGGACAGAGAATACCTGGTAACAGATGTGAAGAGAACAACAGGGTGCTTGGGGACACGTCCCAAATGGCACCCAATTTCCTTTATAGTGCACTACTTTTGACCAGAGTCCTGTGCGGGCTTTGGTCAGAAGTAGTGCACTATAAACGGAATAGAGTGCCATTTCACATCCTTGGTCAACCTTACATTAGTATGGATGAAACCTGTGGGAATATAGAACAATAGGGCCCCCTCTACGTGCTGCTCGGTGGGGCAGGGGGGAAACATTTGACGGTGACACCCCTTTGTAATAAAAACAGGAAGACTTTGTTCGCCAGTCAGTGCCAGTGCCAGTCAGTGCCCATTGCCCCCTGTCTTCTCCGTGCGCTAGGAAGTTTTGGTTTTGGAGGGCGGGTCTTTCTTGCCGTTCTGCAGCACGGGCGAATCGGAGGTCTTGGCTGTTTTTCTGGGCGGACTCAGCTCGGCAACCACCACCACTTCATGCAGCGAAGGCTCCCTGTACATTGCCACTGTATGGGGGGAGAGAAGGGGAGGGAGGGAGAGAGAGGGGAGGGAGGAGGAGGGTGGAAATAGGGGAGGGATGGGAAAAAAGGATGGGAAAAAAAGAAGTGAGAGAGGAGAGAGAAGAGAGAGAGAGAGACAGAATAACATTGAGCTGAACAAATCTATTTTTTTAAATGAGACCTGAGCAACATCTACAGTAGCCAACTAGTCTCTGCAGAAAGACCACTTGCTGCCCACAACGTTACAAATGTTCCAGCATGCCCTATGTCTGGGATGTCTGAGAAAAGTAGCCTACCTTCTATGAGTTTGGGCAGGAAGTGGGCCGCCCCTTTAGTCTTCTTGACCCTGTTGCCCTTCATGACCTGTCCGTCCCGGTTGATGCCGATGTACCAGGCCCTGCCCGACTGGGTCTGCCTGTACAGGATGGATGAGTACGTCACGTAGTAGTTCTCAAACACACTCTCTTTGAACTTGCACTCTGGGGTGAAGTGTTCCTGTAGATTAGAAGACAGAGACACACTGATATTCATAGGTGAGCACATAGGAAACACAAATACAGATAAGCAGATGTAGCGCACTCACACACTCACTCATGCTCTAACTCACTCACACTCACTCACACACTCACAAACGCACACACTCACACACACACACACTCACCAACTCACACACGCACTAACTCACACACTCACTCACTCACACACTCACTCACTGACTCACTCACACACACACACTCACACACTCACACACTCACACACTCACACACTACAGGTCAGTGGACAAGAACAACAGATTGAAAGTGCTGACAAATATTTTGATTCCATTATATATTTATATATTTAATTTCAAATTCCAAAGGCTCAGATGGGAAATGGCGCAGAATGGAGCCCACATTTCCTTGTGACGGGGTTAGGGGAGCATCTGTGTCTGTTGCACCTCAAGCACGAGCACGTGCACGCTCACACAGCACGCACGCACGCACGCACGCACGCACGCACGCACGCACGCACGCACGCACGCACGCACGCACGCACGCACACACACACACACACACACACACACACACACACACACACACACACACACACACACACACAAACACACACACAAACATAGAGGCTATCTGTCCCCATCCTGTCCATCTATATCACCATCCTGTCCATCTATATCTATATCACCATCCTGTCCATCTATATCTATATCACCATCACCATCCTGTCCATCTATATCTATATCAACATCCTGTCCATTTATATCACCATCCTGTACATCTATATCTATATCTATACCACCATCCTGTCCGTCTATATCTATATCAACATCCTGTCCATCTATGTCACCGTCCTGTCCATCTATGTCACCATCCGGTCCATCTATGTCACTATCCTGTCCATCTATATCACCATCCTGGCCATCTATATATATATATGCACCATCTATATATATATATATGTCAACCTCCTGTCCATCTATATCTATATCACCATCCTGTCCATCTTTGTCACCATCCTGTCCATCTAGATATATATCACCATCCTGTCCATTTATATCACCACCCTGTCCATCAAAATCACCATCATGTCCATCTTTGTCACCATCCTGTCCTTCTATATCACCATCCTGTCCATTTATATCACCATCCTGTCCATCTATATCTATATCACCATCCTGTCTATCTATATATATCACCATCCTGTCCATCTATATCTATATCACCATCCTGTCCATCTATATCACTGTCATGTCCGTCTATGTCACCATCTATGTCCATCTATATCAACATCCTGTCCATCTATATCTATATCTATATCACCATCCTGTCCATCTATATCACCGTCCTGTCCATCTATGCCACCATCCTGTCCATCTATGTCACCATCCTGTCCATCTATGTCACCATCCTGTCCATCTATATCACCATCCTGTCCATCTATATATATATATGTCAACCTCCTGTCCATCTATATCTATATCACCATCCTGTCCATCTTTGTCACCATCCTGTCCATCTATATCACCATCCTGTCCATCTATATCACCATCCTGTCCATCTACATCACCATCCTGTCCATCTATATCACCATCCTGTCCATCGATATCACCATCCTGTCCATCTATATCTATATCACCATCCTGTCCATCTTGATATATATCACCATCCTGTCCATCTATATCACCATCCTGTCCATCTAGATATACATCACCATCCTGTCCATCTATATCACCACCCTGTCCATCTAGATATACATCACCATCCTGTCCATCTATATCACCATCCTGTCCATCTATATCTATACCACCATCCTGTCCATCTATATCACCATCTTGTCCATCCACATCTATATCTATAAAGCACATTTTATGTCCATTAAAATAACATCAAAATGATCAGAAATACAGTGTAGACATTGTTAATGTTGTAAATGAGTATTGTAGCTGGAAACAGCTGATTTTTTATGGAATATCTACATAGGTGTACAGAGGCCCATTATCAGCAACCATCACTCCTGTGTTCCTTTGGCACTTGGTGTTAGTTAATCCAAGTTTATCATTTTAAAAGGCTAATTGTTCATTAGAAAAGCATTTTGCAATAATGTTAGCACAGCTAAAAACTGTTGTTTCTGATTACATTGCGTTCGATTACAGGCTCAAAATGGCCAGAAACAAAAACCTTACTTCTGAAACTCGTCAGTCTATTCTTGTTCTCAGAAATGAATGCTATTCCATGTGAGAAATTGCCAAGACACTGAAGATCTCGTACAATGCTGTATACTACTCCATTCACAGAACAGCACAAATTGGCTCTAACCAGAATAGAAAGAGGAGTGGGAGGCGCCGGTGCACAACTGAGCAAGAGGACAAGTACATTAGAGTGTCTAGTTTGAGACGCCTCACAAGTCCTCAACTGGCAGCTTCATTAAATAGTAGCCGCAAAATACCAGTCTCAACGTCAACAGTGAAGAGGCGACTCCGGGATGCTGGTCTTCTAGGCAGAGTTGCAAAGAAAAAGCCATATCTCAGACTGGCCAATAAAAATAAAATATTAAGATGGGCAAAAGAACACAGACAGTGGACAGAGGAACTCTGCCTAGAAGGCCAGCATCCCAGAGTCGACTCTTCACTGTTGACGTTGAGACTGGTGTTTTGCGGGTACCATCCTGTCCATCTATATCTATATCACCATCCTGTCCATCTATATCTATATCACCATCCTGTACATCTATATCTATATCACCACCCTGTCCATCTATATCTATATCACCATCCTGTCCATCTATATCTACATCTATACCACCATCCTGTCCATCGATATCTATATCTATATCACCATCCTGTCCATCTATATCTATATCACCATCCTGTACATTTATATATATATCTATATCACCAATCTGTCCATCTATGGATCTGACAAGAATGTGTCAGTTACCATAATATGCTCTCTCCCTCTCTCCATCTCCCACTCTCTTTCTCTCTCGCTCTGTCTCCCTCAGAATTTCCCCCTCTCCTCTCTTTCTCTCTCTCTGTCCCTCCCTCTCCATCCCTCCCTCTCCCTCCCCCTTCATTTGGTATCCTTGTCGAGGAACAAACCAATTTTCAGGATTGATTTGGAGCCTTGATGTGACTGGCGAACAGAAAATCCCTGAATAAGGACTTTACTCTCCCTCTCTTCAACATCCATCTGTGTATCTCTCCCTCCTTTCTTTCCTCTCTTTATCTCTCCCTCTTACCTCTGTTTACCCTACTTTTTCCCTTTCTCTCTCTCCCTCCCCTTTTTAAACTCTCTGTTTACCTTTACTACTTCTTCCCTCTCTCTCTCCCTCCCTCTTTTAAACTCTCTGTTTACCTCTTCTTCCTTCTGTTTCTCTCTCCATTATCCTGTTTACCTCTTTTTCATCCCTCTCTTTATCTCTCTCATCCTCCTCTTTTTCCATTATTAAAGACGCAGGCTTTAACGTCTATATATCCATTATACACACCTGCATAGCTAATTACATTGACTTCAATTGCTACCTTAATTACACATGAATTACCTGACTTACTCATTAACTTAACGTTGATAGCAAAGCGTGGGGTGTAGAGGTCTAATCTTTAGAAGTTGTGATCTAATCCACTATCATTAGTTCATTAAATTGTCTTAGCTATAAATAAGATCCAGCCCAGGCAATCTTCCTTAAAATGGGGTTGGATCTTTAGAGGGAGTTTTATAGGCTAACACACACACACACACACACACACACACACACACACACACACACACACACACACACACACACACACACACACACACACACACACACACACACACACACACACACACACACACACACCCACGCACACCCCACGCACACACACGGACACGCACACACACACACACACACACACATCCAGACACACACATACCTTCAAAGAGATATGTCTTTGAGTTAACAGCGAGAAGCCCAGAGCAAACCAGACAGCCTCGCTGAACCCCATTAATTGATTAATTAACTTAATTAAATGGGAACTCCCTACAGAACACCGGAGAAGGGAGAGCGAACGGGGTGTGTGTGTGTGTGTTTGTGGGTTTGTGTGTGTTCAAAGAATGACTCCATTACAGTGGAGTCCAGGGACCAGTTCATCTCTAAACCACTAGGGACTGTACCCTTCTACAACAGGTCCCCATAGCACATCTCAATCAGTCTGCAGTTAGGATGTGAGGAATCGAGGAAAGAGAACCTATCTCCTCGCCTCCTTCTCAAAACGCCGGGGGGACATTAGACCATCTCCTCCAATATGGTTGAGAAGGAGGCAAGGAGATCAGAAATGAGATAGAACCAATGTATGGCCCCTAAGAGGAACCAACCTAAACACTATGGCTGTCCTAAATGGCACCCTGTTCCCTATATAGTACACTAGTTTTGACTAGTACACTAGTCCTATGGTCCCTGGTAAAAGTACTGCACTAAAAAGGTGAATAGGGTGTCATCTGGGAAGCATCCTACAGTACCAGTCAAAAGTTTGAACACACTTACTCATTCAAGGGTTTTTCATTATTTTTACTACTTCTACATTGAAGACATCAAAACTATGAAATAACACATATGGAATCATGTATTAACCAAAAAAGTGTTAAAACAAATCAAAATATATATTATATTTTAGATTCTTCAAAGTAGCCACCCTTTGCCTTGATAGATTTGCACACTCTTGGCATTCTCTCAACCAGCTTCACCTGGAATGCTTTTCCAACAGTCTTGAAGGAGTTCCTGCAAATGCTGAGCATTTGTTAGCTGCTTTTCCTTCACTCTGTGGTCCGACTCATCCCAAACCATCTCAAATTGGTTGAGGTCGGGTGATTGTGGAGGCCATGTCATCTGATGCAGCATTCCATCACTCTCTTTCTTGGTAAAATAGCCCTTACACAGCCTGCAGGTGTATTGGGTCATTGTCTTGTTGAAAAACAAATTATAGTCCCACTAAGCCCAAACCAGATGGGATAGTGTATATCGCTGCAGAATGCTGTGGTAGCCATGCTGGTAAAAACATCACAGACAATGTCACCAGCAAAGCACTCCCACACCATAACAACTCCTCCTCCATGCTTTATGGTGAGAAATACACATGTGGATATCAGCCGTTCACCTACACCTCGTCTCACAAAGACACGGCGGTTGGAACCAAAAATCTCCAATTTGGACTCCAGACCAAAGGACAAATTTTCACCGGTCTAATGTTTATTGCTCGTGTTTCTTGGTCCAAGAAAGTCTCTTCTGCTTATTGGTGTCCTTTGGTAGTGGTTCCTTTGCAGCAATTCGACCACGAAGGCCTGATTCACAGTCTCCTCTGAACAGTTGATGTTGATGTGTGTGTCTGTTACTTGAACTCTGTGAAGCATTTATTTGGGCTGCAATTTCTGAGGCTGGTAACTCTAATGAACTTATTCTCTGCAGCAGAGGTTACTCTGTGTCTTACATTCCTGTGGCAGTTCTCATGTGAGCCAGTTTCATCATAGCGCATGATTTGTTTTTGCGACTGCACTAGAAGAAACTTTCAAAGTTCTTGACATTTTCCGGATAGACTGACCTTCATGTCTTAAAGTAATGATGGACTGTCGTTTCTCTTTGCTTATTTGAGCTGTTCTTGCCATGATAGGGACTTGGTTTTTTACCAAATAGGGCCATCTTCTGTATACCCCCACCCCTACATTGTCACAACACAACTGATTGGCTCAATTGCATTAAGGAGGAAAGAAATTCCACAAATTAACTTTTAAGAAGGCACACCTTCTTCAGGATTGGTGGGTCCCCTGTGGGACGGTTGAGCCCTTGCAGGACGGTTGAACTAACGTAGGCTAATGCGATTAGCATGAGGTTGTAGGTAACAAGAACGTTTCCCAGAATTAGACATACCTGATATTGGCAGAAAGATTACATTCTTGTTAATCTAACTGCACTGTCCAATTTACAGTAGCTATTAAAGTGAAATAATACCATGCTATTGTTTGAGGAGAGTGCACAATTTTGAAAATGAAAAGTTATTAATAAACAAATTAGGCACATTTGGGCAGTCTTGATACAACATTTTGAACAGAAATGCAATGGTTTATTGGATCAGTCTGAAACTTTGCACATGCCCTACTGCCATCTAGTGGCCAAAATATTAATTGCACCTGGGCTGGAATAATACCTTATGGCCTTTCTCTTGTTTAAAAAAAAAAATCTTTTACCAGATCTAATGTGTTATATTATCCTACATTCCTTTCACATTTCCACAAACTTCAACGTGTTTCCTTTCAAATTGTACCAAGAATATGCATATCCTCACTTCAGGGCCTGAGCTACAGGCAGTTAGATTTGGGTATCTCATTTTAGGCGAAAATGAAAAAAGGGGGCCGATCCCTGAGAGGTTTTAAATGCATTCCAGTTGACTACCTCATGAAGCTGGTTGGGAGAATGCCAAGAGTGTGCAAAGCTGTCATCAAGGCAAACGGTGGCTATTTGAAGAATCTCAAATATAAAATATATTTTGATTTGATTAACACTTTTTTACTACATGATAACATATGTGTTATTTCATAGTTTTGATGTCTTCACTATCACTCTACAGTGTAGAAAATAGTAAAAAATAAAGGAAAACCCTTGAATGAGTAGGTGTTCTAAAACTTTTGACCGGTAGTGTATGTGGCACCTAAGAGGACCCAAGCCAGACATTGTAAGGCCCTTGAGGGCCCTAGACAGACACAGTGTGGCCCAGGCCACCTCTCCTCATTAAATAAACAGTACTCCTTTGGGGCTCCTAAACACAGCCAGTTCCTCTCTCTCTCTCCAGGGTCATCAATAAATAAAACCACACTGCTCTCTGAGCTGTGAGTGGGGGGAAGGAATTAATAAAGGATGGGTGGATAGAAGGAGGGAGGGAGGTAAAGAGAGAATGCTAAAACGTGTCCAGCACCTTTCAGTGTTGTACCCAGGGGCCTAAAATGAAGGGAAGAAGGAGAGAATGAAAGAGAACTCATAAACATAACTCTTCACTCCTAAAATGAATGGTTGTGTTGAAAGGAATTCAAACAAAAGCGGATGGGAACCTTTCCCCTCTGCTGTGAACTGCATCCCTTAGGCCAGGACTAAGAGGGAGGAAGACTTTTATCATGCACTGCGGCGACCCAAACTCTCCATCACACACTCACACACATATTGACTCCCCCTGAACTCAGCGGGACTTCAGCTATGTTTCTTAATTGTACCCAGCCATCACCATGTCTTTAGACGTCTGAAGGCATGTCTTAAAAATGGAAGTTGTATTAAGACGTCTTAGAAACAATAAGATGCTTTAAGACACTAAACATAGTATTTCTACAGTTTAGTTGTTTACTTATTGATTCCATGTCTGTCTCGTAGTGATTTGTCAATCACACAACACACCAATTCATCAGAGACTTTCTTTCTTTCTTTCCTCTGCTGTAGCTCCCTCTCTGTCTACCCCATTCTATTCCTTTTTTCATCCTTGTTCCTATCGATTCTGGTACAGGTTCAGGGTGATTTCATACTAACCTATTAATGGGTACTGATTCAATCGGTAGGTCAGTTAGAAGGCTTGTCTGTCAAAGTCTGGTTGGATGTTTTTCAAAGTGCTCTTTCACTCAGTGGTCACTCTTTCACTCTCTAACCAACCAGTGACCATTCTTTCACTCTCTAACCAACCAGTGACCAATCTTTCACTCTCTAACCAACCAGTGACCACTCTTTCACTCTCTAACCAACCAGTGACCACTCTTTCACTCTCTAACCAACCAGTGACCACTCTTTCACTCTCTAACCAACCAGTGATCACTCTTTCACTCTCTAACCAACCAGCGACCACTCTTTCACTCTCTAACCAACCAGCGACCACTCTTTCACTCTCTAACCAACCAGTGACCACTCTTTCACTCTCTAACCAACCAGTGACCACTCTTTCACTCTCTAACCAACCAGTGACCACTCTTTCACTCTCTAACCAACCAGTGGTCACTCTTTCACTCTCTAACCAACCAGCGACCACTCTTTCACTCTCTAACCAACCAGTGACCACTCTTTCACTCTCTAACCAACCAGTGACCACTCTTTCACTCTCTAACCAACCAGTGACCACTCTTTCACTCTCTAACCAACCAGCGACCACTCTTTCACTCTCTAACCAACCAGCGACCACTCTTTCACTCTCTAACCAACCAGTGACAACTATTTCACTCTCTAACTAACCAGTGACCACCTCATAATGACAAGGGTAATGTAGGTAATGTGAATGTTAGTCCCTCGGTCACCTTTTCTTCTCTCCTGCATAAATATATCATATCTAGTGAGTGAAAAACCTGAATAGAGTACAGATCGACACAGTACAGATCTAGGATCAGGTCCCACCTGCTCATATAACCTTTTTCATGATCATCTAAAAGCCTAAACTGAGCCTAGATCAGTACTCCTACTCTGATATGATAACACATGATCATCACACACATCATATTATCATACACATCACACTCTGATATGAGACAATGAATGTGGGCAGCAGGTATCCTAGCGGTTAGCGCGTTGGTCCAGTTACTGAAAGGTTGCTGGTTCAAAGCAGACAAAGTGAAGAACCTGTCAATGTGCCCTTGAGCAAAGCACTTAACCCTAATTTCTCCTGTAAATTGGGAAAAGGGATACCTAGTCCGTTACACAACTGAATGCATTCAACCAAAATGTGTCTTCCACATTTAACCCAACCCCTCTGAATCAGAGAGGTGCAGAGTGCTGCCTTAATCGACACCCATGTCACCGGCTTAACCGCTAGGCTACCTGCCACCCACTCTGGATAATAGTGTCTGCTAAATGACAACAATATAAATAAATATGGTCCCATAACTATATCACTATTGCAATTCCACCTCTCTCCAGCAGGGGCTGCTCAAACACACAGCCTGCTTGGGGCTTGTAGTACACTCTGCCTGCTGCTGTTGGTGATACAATACTAACACAGAGACCACTTCTCCAAAACACCTAACCTAAGATCTCCCACTGCATTGGCCCTCTTAAAACAGGCTAAAATCCACTCAGGTTCAACACCTGCGTTACACATGTGAGGATTTCATTTTGTTTTTTTGTTCATTGTTGTTGTTGCTAAATCAATCCCTCCTGTTGCATATTTGAGGCAGATTTGTCACGGGCACATCCTCTCTCACATGCCACATTACATAAGTTAATCCGGAACAGAGAGAGAGATGAGGGTGAGAAGGGGAGGGAGGAAGGGAGAGGGAGTGTTGAGGGTTAAGGATTTGGGACAGAGATAGATGAGAGAACAGAATGGAGATGCAAGCGTGCGAGAGAGAAAGAGAAAGAGAGTGGGAGGAAGAGGAAGAGACAGAGCGAGAGAGAGAGAGTGTGTGAGCAAGATGGAAACAACTATTTACATCCTAATGCTCAACTCTGAGCTTGCACACCTAGCAGGAACCAGGTTGATTTCCAGACATTGGCACCAACCAGAACCCCCCAGTCTTCTACTCCCCCTCTCTCCCCCACTCTCTCTTTCTCCTCGTCTCTCCTCCACCAGTACTTGCTGGGTTGACATTAACCATTCAGCTCTCAAAGCAGTCAACTGGAGAATTGATTTCATGTAGGACCTCAGTGAAAAGTCAATAGGCATTAGTGCAAAAAAAAAAAACATTATTAGGCTTTGGTTGTATGCACCCAAGCATGGAGAAGATAGAAACGCTTCCAAGCTCGGAATCGGCCAACTAAAGGTTAATCCTGGGTTGAACCATCCTGACACTTATTGGCTGGCTCCCTGAGGACAATGGTATTTCACACCGTTGATCGGATACAACGAGTGTGTGTAAATGTGTGTGTGTGCGTGTCTGTGTGACAGGTTTTACGCGAGACACCGTCGCTGTCTCCAACGTCATCTGAGACGTCAACGGATACAAAACATCCTTATAAACAGCCTATAAAAGACATGACGAGAACGAGAACATCCCATATCACTCATCAAAGCCGTCTGTCCTTTATTATAGAGACAATTAGGGCATAATAAAGGACGTGTCTGTAATAGAGGGTTTCAGGTACTGTAGTCCAGGTGCATGGAGGGGTCGTAAGCCAAATGATCACCTTGGATCTTCTTACCTGGATCCCTGAGCTGCTGGAGCCTTCACAGTCACTGACCCCACTGACACACACACACACACGCAAAAACACACACACCATGTTCAGAACAGCTGGAGAGAAGGAGGAGGAGGGGGGTTGTCCTCTGCATCTCACCTTGTCTGCCAGACCCCGCTGAGCGCTTGGGGATTTTCCAGAGGAAACTAGAACTAACCTACCCACCCCCCGCAGCCCTCTCCCTCTCTCTCTCCCTCTCTCCCTCCCTCTCTCTCTTTCTCTCTCTCTCCCTCCCCCTCTCTCTCTCTTTCTCTCTCTCCCCCTCTCCCTCACTCCCTCTCTCTCCCTCCCTCTCTCTCTTTCTCCCTCTCTCCCTCAACCCCCGTCTCTCCTACCTCTCAATCTTGCCCTCCTCTCTCTCTCCATCTCTTACTAACGCTCTACCTCCCCCCATACCTGAAGCCCACGTGTGTCTGCATGCCTTCGCTGCTAGGTCAGTTTCAGGGAAGGGAGGGGGAGAAGAGTGAAGAAGAAGAGGATAGACAGAATGAGAAAAACAGAGAGAGAGTTTGAATAAAGGGAAGGAGGGAGAGAGGGAGTGCTGACTCAATGGAAAAGAGACAAGCGTTTTCTGATTCGATGGAAGGTGTGGAAGGTCACAAGAGATGGGAAAACAACTCGCCTGTGTCGTGTCCCTCGCTGCTATGAACAGGGTGGATAACAACTCGGCCTGTGGCCAGTGTCACCTCGCTGCTATTAACAGGGTGGAAAACACTCGGCCCTGTGGCAGTGTCACCTCGCTGCTATGAACAGGAGAAACAACTCGGCCTGTGTTCATGTCACCTCTGCTGGTATGAACATGGGTGGATAACATACTCAGGCCTTTGGTCAGTGTCACCATCGCTGGTATGAACAGGGGTCGGATAAACAACTCGCCCTGTGGTCAGTGTCACCCTTCGCTGCTATGAACAGGGGTGGAAACACTCGGCCTGTGTCAGTGTCACCTCGCTGCTATGAACAGGGTGATAAACAACTCGGCCTGTGGTCATTGTCACCTCGCTGCTATGACAAGATGGAAAACAACTCGCCTGTGGTCAGTGTCACCTCGCTGGTATGAACAGGGATGGATAACAACTCGGCCTGTGGTCAGTTTGTCACCGTCGCTGGTATGAACAGGGGTGGAAAACAACTGCGCTGTGGTCAGTGTCACTCCTTGCGGTATAACATGGGTGTGAAAACAACTCGGCCTGTGGTCATGTCACCTCGCTGGTATGAACAGGGGTTGGAAAACACTCTCGGCCTGTGTCAGTGTCCCTCGCTGGTATGAACAGGGGTGGAAAACACACTCGGCCTGTGGTCAGTGTCACCTCGCTGCTATGAACAGGGATGGAAAACAACTCGGCCTGTGGGTCAGTGTCACCTCGCGCTATGAAAGGGGTGGAAAACAACTCGGCCTGTGGTCAGTGTCACCTCGCTGGCTATGAACAGGGATGGAAAACAACTCGCCTGTGGTCATGTCACCTCGCTGCTATGAACAGGGTGGAAAACAACTGCGCCTGTGGTCAGTGTCACCTCGCTGCTATGAACAGGGGATGGAAAACTCGGCCTGTGGTCAGTGTCACCTCGCTGCTATGAAACAGGGATGGAAACAACTCTGGCCTGTGGTCAGTGTCACCTCGCTGCTATGAACAGGATGGAAACACTTCGGCCTGTGGTCAGTGTCCACCTCGCTGCTATGAACAGGGTGGAAAACAACTCTGGCCTGTGGTCAGTGTCACCTCGCTGCTATGAACAGTGATGGAAAACAACTCGCCTGTGGTCAGTGTCACCTCGCTGCTATGAACAGGGTGGAAAACAACTCGCCTGTGTCAGTGTCACCCTCGCTGCTATGAACGATGGAAAACAACTCGCCTGTGGTCAGTGTCACTTCGCTGCTATGAACAGGGATGGAAAACAACTCGGCCTGTTGGTCAGTGTCACCTCGCTGCTATGACAGGATGGAAAACAACTCGGCCTGTGGTGCAGTGTCACCTCGCTGCTATGAACATGATGGAAACAACTCGGCCTGTGGTCAGTGTCACCTCTCTGTTATGAACAGGGATGGATAACAACTCGTACCTGTGGTCAGTGTCACCTCGCTGATATAACAGGAGTGTAATAACAACTCGGCCTGTGGTCAGTGTCACCTCGCTGCTATGAACAGAATGGAAACCACTCGGCCTGTGGTCAGTGTCACCTCGCCTGCTATGAACAGAAAACAACTCGGCCTGTGGTCAGTGTCACCTCGCTGCTATGAACAGGGATGGAAAACAACTCGGCCTTGTCAGTGTCCCATCTCGCTGGTAATGAACAGGGTGGAAAACAACTCGGCCTGTGTCAGTGTCACCTCGCTCTATGAACAGGATGGAAAACACTCGGCCTGTGGTCAGTGTCACCTCGCTGCTATGTACCAGGATGTGAAACAACTCGCCTGTGGTCAGTGTCACCACCATCGCTGCTAGAACAGGGATGGATACACACTCTGGGGCCTGTTGGTCAGTGTCACCTCGCTGCTATGAACAGAGGATGGATAACAACTCCTCGGTCCACTGTGGTCAGTGTCCACCTCGCTGGTATGAACATGGTGGAAACAACTCGGCCTGTGTTCAGTGTCACCTCGCTGTAATGAACCGGGAATGGATAACAACTCGGCCTGTGGTCATTGTCACCTCGCTGCTATGAACAGGGATTGGATAACAACCGGTGCCTGTGGTCAGTGTCACCTCGCTGCTAGAACAGGGGATGGAAACAACTCCCTGTGGTCAGTGTACTCAACTCGCTGCTATGAACAGGGATGGAAACACCGAACTCGGTCGTCTGTGGTCAGTGTCACCCTCGCTGCTATAACAGGGGGGATAACAACTCGGCCTGTGGTCATGTCACCTCGCTGCTATAACAGGGATGGAAAACAACTCGGCCTGTGGTCAGTGTCCCACTCGCTGCTTATGAACAGGGATGGAAAACAACTCGGCCTGTGTCAGTGTCACCTCGCTGCTATGAACAGGGATGGAAAACAACTCGGCCTGTGGTCAGTGTCACCTTCGCTGGTATGGAACAGTGGATGGAAACACTCGGCCGGTGTGTCAGTGTCCCCTCGCTGCTATGAACAGGGATGAAACAACTCGGCCTGTGGTCAGTGTCACTCGCTGCTAAGACAGGGGTGGAAAACAACTCGGCCTGTGTCAGTGTCACCTCGCTGCTTATGAACAGGGATGTGAACAACACTCGGCCTGTGGTCGTGTCACCTCTTGCTATGAACAGGGGTGGAAAACACTCGGCCTGTGTCAGTGTCACCTCGCTGATATGAACAGGGATGGATAACAACTCGCCTGTGGTCATTGTCACCTCGCTGCTATGAACAGGATGGATAACAACTCGGCCTGTTGGTCAGTGTCACCATCGCTGCCTATGAACAGGGATGGATAACAACTCGGCCTGTGGTCAGTGTCACCCTCGCTGGTATGAAGGGATGGAAACACTCGGACCTGTGTCATTGCCCATCGCTGCATAACAGTGTGAAACAACTCGGCCTGTGGTCAGTGTCACCTCGCTGCTATGACAGGGTGTGGAAAACAACTCGGCCTGTGGTCAGTGTCACCTCGCTGCTATGAACAGGTGGAAAACAACTCGGCCTGTGTCAGTGTCACCTCGCTGGTATGAACAGGGTGGAAAACAACTCGGCCGTGGTCAGTGTCACCTCGCTGCTAATGAACAGGGGTGGAAAAACAACTTCGGAACTCGCCTGTGTCAGTGTCACCTCGCTGATATGAAACAGGGATGGAAAACAACTCGGCCTGTGGTCAGTGTCACCTCGCTGTAATGAACAGGGGTGGAAAACACTCGCCTGTGCCATGTCACCTCGCTGGTATGAACAGGATGGAAACAACTCGGCCTGTGGTCAGTGTCACCTCGCTGGTATGAACAGGGGATGGAAAACAACTCGGCCTGTGTGTCAGTGTCACCTCTCGCTGATGAAACAGGATGGAAAACAACTCGGCCTGTGGTCAGTGTCACCTCGCTGCTATGAAACAGGGGTGGAAAACACTCGCCTGTGGTCATTGTCACCTCGCTGCTATGAACAGGATGGAAACAACTCGCCTGTGGTCCGTGTCACCTCGCTGGTAATGAACAGGGATGGAAAACAACTCGTCGCCTGTGGTCAGTGTCACCTCTCGCTGCTATGAAACAGGGGGTGGATAACAACTCATGGCCTGTGGCACAGTGTCACCTCGCTCGTGTATGATCATGGTGTGAAAAACAACTCGCCTGTCGTGTCAGTGTCACCATTCGCCTTGCTGGTATGAACAGGGATGGAATAACAACTCGGCCTGTGTCAGTTCACCACCCCTCGCTAGGATGAACACAGGGTGTATAACAACTACAAGGCCTGTGGTCAGTGTCACCTCGCTGGTATGAACAGGGATGGATAACACTCGTCCTGTGGTCAGTGTCACTCGCTGATGCTATGAACAA